>NC_060143.1:439637564-439940594 GCF_021461385.2 Schistocerca piceifrons
TCTTATTCACTTTTTTGTGAGTTAGCAAGCGGCCAAAATTATGTATAGCTGTTATTGCTGATTACTGTGCTGACTATATATTTTATCATCAAGCGGACGCTTCGCTAGAGCCTAAAACAGTGTGAAGTGTTAGAAGAACTGGTGCAGTGCCAACCAAAGTGTACTTCTGTAAATGGCCGGTGGACATTTTCCGATTCCAATAGTTTATAAATCTTCTTCTTCTTTGTCCTGGTCTTAACCACGAGGTCGGGAAATTAGTCTGGATTTTGCATGGTTACTGGTATAGGGTGGATGGATGCCCTTCATCTCAGGGATTGAAACTGTACATCCTAGATTCCTGAAAATCTTTATTTATTCTTTGAAATACACCAATCGTTGTAGAATAATAAAACATGTTATTAGAAACGTCAGACTAATGATCGAACCAACTTTGGCCAAAGAATCCGAGACAGAATCTGGTAGGCAATTTGTTATTAGAAATTTTCCAGAATTATTAAAAAAAAGTCAAGAAAATCAGCCTAAATTCAACAACATTTATTTTTATTTATTTATTTTTTTTTTTTTTTTTTGCGGCATGTCAACCATATACAAGTAGTACCATTACGATATTACCAATGATGACGGCTGCCTTAAAATGAAGTTATCATTAAAACTCCAACTTCTCAGAGGAGTTAAGAGCACCACACTTCCAGTACAACTCATAAGAGGATTAAAACGTGTCAATAACAATTCTGTAGTGTCAGTCGCTCTTACAGAAATTTGCGCCGAATTCACTTCGGAAGCTTCGCAATTTAGAATCTACTACTTTCGGTTATTTACACCATCAAGAAGCCAAGTCCATGGCCGTCACTTATACACATGAACAACATTGTTTCCTTACTTAAGTGCAGCATTTTTCATGAAACGTAAGTATTTTAGCAATAATTCAAATGGTTGGCTTACACATTCCAACAACGCAGATTCGCCGTCAGTACTCTCAAAATAACTAATACTATTTTTTGTTCGACCTTGAATGAGCAAAGCCAGATAGATATTCATGAAACAATCACGTATAACGGGTAACATTTCTGGTCTGTCAAGGCTGCACTCATATCGTAAGAATCCACGACTAGCACTGCCCTAGATATATCCATAAACTGCGACAATGAGAATAGGATGTCACTTTTTGTTCACTTCACTATAATATACCTCAGTACGGCACACATTACGCACGTTTGTGCTCGACGTATACACCAACGCTTTTGCTCGAGGGCAAACACGATTAGCACCCACGCATTCCGCAACATACAGTGGCTTCTGAAGCATACCCAACTCGTATAAACAGCTGCACAGCTACTGCTGTCGAGAGCGTATTCATTTTGAAACACTCTGTTTTTTGGATCTGACATGTATTTTACCAGAAATCCTATTTAAGTAAGAGAAATATTAACTCGTTGTAGCCAGTTTTCCAGTATGACGGAAACCACTTCTTAGCCATACCTCTTATTTCTAGCAACTCTAATTAATGCAATGAAATTCTCTGTTCAACTATGTCGAATGCCTTTTAGTGCAAGAAAATGCCGTTCACATGATTACATTTGGGGTTACAGTGTGGGATTTGTTCAAAGTATTTTCATTGGGGGGAATGCAGTGGGGAAGCCAGTGGGCATTCTAGCGAGACCCTCTCCCGAGAATGCAGGATCTGTAGTAGAAATAAGTTGACAGAGAAGCAGGAGCTTAAGATATGTGCCCTTCAAGTCAGTTACAACACGCAGAGGGGAAACTACACAGGTTAAGGAGGGTGCAGGATGCTGGAGAATGGGAACTGGCTGTTGGTAAGAAGGCAGATAGGAGCAGGAGGTATTCAGACAGTTATACTTCGCGTAGATGCAATAGACTTGAGCAACTCTTAGAGTTCAGTGTAGAGTAGCCTCTTGCAGCTGTAGATGTAGGAAACACGAAGCAGTCCTCAGTAGTTAGTAGGCCTAGGTCAGTGCAAAGTCTAACAGAAAGAAGAAGGCTCTGCTGCTAGGTTTCACTAGGCATGGCCTGCACCTCAACAGGTATGGGAATGAGGGGCTGGCAAAGATTGTGGGTGACAGTGTAATGGGTGGTGGAGGGATCACTGATAGAAAAATTCCTTTAGTAGTTGGTGTAAGAGCTGCACCTTTTTTAGACTGAAGTCATCTGATAGGTTTCGAACGCTTGGCATATTTTTTGATTTAACAAAAGCCTTTTATTATGTTGATCTCAAAATATAACTCCAGAAGTTGGACCATTAGGAATACGGGGAGTAGCCCACAATTGGTTCACCTCTTACTTTAGCAACAGACAGCAAAATGGCATTATTCACAATGTTGAGATTGGCTGTAATGTGGGGTCTGACTGGGGTATGGTCAATTGAAGGGTGCCCCGTGAATCAGCGTTGGGGCCACTCCTGTTCCTTATTTTTATGAATGATGTGCCCTCTAGGATTAGGTCTAACTCTAAAATATTTCTGTTTGCTGATGAAACTATCTTGGTAGTAAGGGGTGTTGTGAGCAACATTGGCTCGGTTTCAAATACTGCAGTTCATGACGTAAGTTGATGGCTTGTAGAAAAAAGTAACGCTAATTCACAGTAAGACTCAGTTTTTACAGATTCTAACACACAATCCAACAAAACCAAACGTTTTAATTTTCCAAGATAAGCATATGATTAGTGAAACTGAATAGTTCAGATTTCTAGGTGTTCAGATAGTAAACTGTCGTGGAAAGCTGATACTTTTACTATTCGAAAGGTATCTGAAGTGAGTGACCGTTCGACACGAAAATTAGTCTACTTTGCTTATTTTCATTTGCTTATGTCGTATGGTATTATATTTTGGGGGAGCTCTTCCCATTCTAAAAGGATATTTTTGGCTCAGAAATGGGCGGTTCAGGCAATAAATGGTGTAAGTTCACGAACCTCTTGTCGACCCCTGATAACGAGGCTGGGTATTTTGACATTGGCCTCTCAAAACATATATTGCTTACTGTAATTTCTTGTTACCAATTGTAGCTTATTCCCAAGAATAAGCAGCTTTCACTCAGTTAATACTTGGCAGAAATCAAACCTGCATTTGGATCGGACTTCCTTAACTCTCGTGCAGAAAGGTGTGGAATATACTGCTGCATCCATTTTCAATAAGCTATCACTCGAATTCAAACATCTTAGCAGTAATCCACGCGCTTTGAAATCGAAATTGAAGAGTTTTCTCTTGGGTCACTCCTTCTATTCTGCCGAGGAGTTGCTTGAAAAATGAAGCTGATTGTTGTTGTATTGTTGATTGCGTTTACTTAAACTTATGAATTGACTTTTTTCCGCTACATAAACATTTTATTTTTATCTGTTATTACTTTTATGTTGTAATTTCATGTACTGACGCGTTCCATGACCTTGGAAATTTACTTCTCAATTTGGTACTACGGAACTTGACGTATAAATAAA
Source organism: Schistocerca piceifrons (assembly GCF_021461385.2). NCBI lineage: Eukaryota > Metazoa > Arthropoda > Insecta > Orthoptera > Acrididae > Schistocerca > Schistocerca piceifrons. The sequence continues at coordinate 439,641,012 of NC_060143.1, forward strand.
TAAAAAAATAAAGTGGTAGAAACTTGGGTAGCTCAGTCGGTAAAGCACTTGGTAGCGAAAGGCAAAGGTCCTGACATCGAGTCTCGATCTGGCAGACAATTTTAATCTAACCGGAAGTTTCATATCAGTGCATACTCCATTGCAAAGTGAAAATTACTTTCTCGAGTAAAGATAATGGTCTGTAGTTTTCTATATTTCCGCATCATCGCTTATAAACATGGATATTACGTTTACTTGCCTTACGTACTCGGGAAAACGACCACGTTTGAATGATACGTTAATTATTTTTGACAATGAATATTCTATGGTATTTGCACATTCCTTAATAACAAAAGCTGGAATTTTAACTAGATCTGTTGGTTTTTAATTTTTTAACTGGCATCGTCAAATGAAATTAAGAGTTTCGCCCTATCTGAGTGCATTGGTAGTGCCCTTATATTGGCGCCTAGCAGGCCGCCTCACATCTGTGCAGTGCAGATACCAGGGAGGGAGCGTAAACGTCGGCCCGCAGCCTCGTCGGCCTTCGGTAAACATTTGCTGGACCCGTATCTAGGCACGAAACGCGTCGGCGTGTTTGTAGTGGGGGGCCGCCATGGGGTCAACAGAAAAAAATATATCCGGTGGTTCCGCCACTGTTTCTGGAGTCTGGCACGCTCCCAGGTAGGCAGCTGCTGCCTCAGAGGCAAGGATTATCGGATCAGGAAGGAAGGAAGGAAGACGTCGCCATGTCCCGTGGGAGAGCGGCGGCTTCGGAGGCGCTCTCAGCCGGCGTGCGGCGACCAGGAGAATGGCACTTCTCAACTCTACACTTCCACTGTTGTACTAAAACATTCATGTTGATAACTAAGAGTTTCTAAATTTTTCCCTTCCATCAAGCTGGCTATTACAGCTACCGTAGACAGATTATCTTGAAGGTTACCGTTCTCGGCTACGAAAATTATTGTTTAACGACACGTTTCGCTCTTTGAGGGTCCGGCCACAATTGTGGGTTCTCTTAGTGTTCTAGGAAATTGTTCATGGTAAACCACAACAGATAAAATACCATTTCACATTTTCACATGTATGAATATAAAGATTTTCTTAACCTGAGATAGTTCTTTGCTACAGAATTGCCTATAATACACTCCTGGAAATTGAAATAAGAACACCGTGAATTCATTGTCCCAGGAAGGGGAAACTTTATTGACACATTTCTGGGGTCAGATACATCACATGATCACACTGACAGAACCACAGGCACATAGACACAGGCAACACAGCATGCACAATGTCGGCACTAGTACAGTGTATATCCACCTTTCGCAGCAATGCAGGCTGCTATTCTCCCATGGAGACGATCGTAGAGATGCTGGATGTAGTCCTGTGGAACGGCTTGCCATGCCATTTCCACCTGGCGCCTCAGTTGGACCAGCGTTCGTGCTGGACGTGCAGACCGCGTGAGACGACGCTTCATCCAGTCCCAAACATGCTCAATGGGGGACAGATCCGGAGATCTTGCTGGCCAGGGTAGTTGACTTACACCTTCTAGAGCACGTTGGGTGGCACGGGATACATGCGGACGTGCATTGTCCTGTTGGAACAGCAAGTTCCCTTGCCGGTCTAGGAATGGTAGAACGATGGGTTCGATGACGGTTTGGATGTACCGTGCACTATTCAGTGTCCCCTCGACGATCACCAGTGGTGTACGGCCAGTGTAGGAGATCGCTCCCCACACCATGATGCCGGGTGTTGGCCCTGTGTGCCTCGGTCGTATACAGTCCTGATTGTGGCGCTCACCTACACGGCGCCAAACACGCATACGACCATCATTGGCACCAAGGCAGAAGCGACTCTCATCGCTGAAGACGACACGTCTCCATTCGTCCCTCCATTCACGCCTGTCGCGACACCACTGGAGGCGGGCTGCACGATGTTGGGGCGTGAGCGGAAGACGGCCTAACGGTGTGCGGGACCGTAGCCCAGCTTCATGGAGACGGTTGCGAATGGTCCTCGCCGATACCCCAGGAGCAACAGTGTCCCTAATTTGCTGGGAAGTGGCGGTGCGGTCCCCTACGGCACTGCGTAGGATCCTACGGTCTTGGCGTGCATCCGTGCGTCGCTGCGGTCCGGTCCCAGGTCGACGGGCACGTGCACCTTCCGCCGACCACTGGCGACAACATCGATGTACTGTGGAGACCTCACGCCCCACGTGTTGAGCAATTCGGCGGTACGTCCACCCGGCCTCCCGCATGCCCACTATACGCCCTCCCTCAAAGTCCGTCAACTGCACATACGGTTCACGTCCACGCTGTCGCGGCATGCTACCAGTGTTAAAGACTGCGATGGAGCTCCGTATGCCACGGCAAACTGGCTGACACTGACGGCGGCGGTGCACAAATGCTGCGCAGCTAGCGCCATTCGACGGCCAACACCGCGGTTCCTGTTGTGTCCGCTGTGCCGTACGTGTGATCATTGCTTGTACAGCCCTCTCGCAGTGTCCGAAGCAAGTATGGTGGGTCTGACACACCGGTGTCAATGTGTTCTTTTTTCCATTTCCAGGAGTGTATGTACAAATGTCAATGTCTATGGAAGCATCATTTGATGATCAGGTATTGTTCTCTTCTAGTACTGTGTTCAACTTTGATCAAAGTACATGTTGATCTGACAGTTATCACTGTTCCTTCACGATTTTGTTAACTGCTGAAGTCAAGGTCACAAACTGCGCTGAGCTCTTACATGCTCGACACATTCAAGGTGAACACTAACAAAACCGACAAACAGCAGGGACAGATTCCTGACTGAAAATGGAGGAAAGAAAGTCCCATGACCATGTGTCCTAAAATGCAGCGTTGCCACGGTAGATGTCGCTGACGAATGACAGTTCCTCTGGCCACATGCCGTTTGCTCTTTGTGTGTTGCAAGCTGTGTGATTGACACGGCATACTGTATGTCGCGAACAAGGCGAGATCGTGTTTGTGTATAGCCAAGCAGATGAAACGGTCTGGAAGCCCCATGGCTGAACCAAAACAAGTATTCTCATAGACACGAACCACATCACACAACATTTCAAACCCATTTTTGGGCATGTGGGTGATCATGTGTCCTTTCATACAGTTGAAAGTGCAGGGACGCGGCGGGCTGTACGTACACCAGATTGGGAAGACCAGGTTCTACAGGATACTGAGACGAAACCTACTAGAAGCTCCAGGGCCCCTATTCTGTATCGTTCATACCGATCGTTGTAGTATGTTAGTCTCGGTAGTGACGTGATTTTCGGTTCTTTATCGAAATATCCTATTCAGTAAGCTTCTGAGACTTGTTACCGAACGGTAAATCGTAATCCAACCGATTTTACAATTGTACCGAGAGGTTTTGGATTTCGGTCTGGCCCTGTCAATCGGTGAGCTGTGTTTTATGTACACCTATAATTTGTTATTTTAAACATATTTAACGGTTTTAGCATTGGATTTAGTGATTGTGTTACTAAAGAATCACCAGAGGACGCATCCAGTTGGAAAGTGAGTTCGTAATAGACTATTTACCTTTGTTAGAAATGTAGTTAGGTTACGTTGTTACTGTGAATGATCGCATAAGAAAAAAACATTTTCAGTCAATATTATCTCAAAATACGTCTTATTTTTATGCAAATAAGAGTTAACATCATTAAATATCAAGACATCAGCTCTGCTTATGTATGTTACATGAGTCTGAACTGACATTACTAAAGCCTTTGTGTACTTTTTCCCACAAGTGGGTTCGTTAGTAGTTAGTGAAACGTGTTTACAACTTTCAGTTAACAATGGAAATCAATTATGTGAAGCCTGATATTGGACACCTTCCAAACTATCACGCATTTGTGACTTATGCAGCACCGTTTGTCAACGGTCAGCCTACGTTCCTCTACAAAATACTACAAGAATTGAGCTCTGCGTAGGTGTTGTTAGGCATGGCCAATTGGTTAACGCGCGTGAATGCGATATTAAAGGTAGCGGGTTCGTGCATGGGTGGATGCAAAAAAAATTTTTCTTTCCTTTTCATGTATGCGACACGTTCTGAAACATTGTTAAGATTTTTCTGCAATATTCGTTATTACATGTAAGAGCGCAGTTCCTCAGTAATGATTTCGTGAATTCTGTGTGTTTAAAAAACGAAATATGAAACTGCTGGAGATGAAATTGCTGTGAGTGAAACAACCGCCAGTGACCTTTTTTCCGAATATGTAGCGATTTCTGAGTATGCAGTTAGACAGGAATCTAAGAGCACCACTTAAATTACTGGGAATGTAACTAGCAGCAGTCATCTTCATAATCTTGCTTGTCACAAGTATTTATCTACAATGGAATCCTCAACAACAGTAGACAGAGATGAAATATTTTTAGACTGTAGCACCATATACGAAACATTTTCATTCATGAGATGCATGTTAGAAACTTCGACGAACTGCAGGAGCTTTCGAAAACGCGTTTCCTTTCTTTTTTCAATTTTGTTGTTAAGACCCAAATCGTTGACACATCTTATAGGGAAATGGGATACTTAATCATTTGGATCTCTAGAAGCGTGTTAAAACCACATTCTGTTTACCTTCTTATTCTTTGAAACTCTCAGAATGAATTTTTCGGGTGTTTTTATAGACGTATTAGCACAATGTGGTACTACACACTATTCCTAACTCATTTTCCGAAACGTAAAATCCAAAATACGATGTCAGTGTGATGAGAATAAGACGACGTAATTCAGCATTTACGACACTCTGCAGAACACAGTCAAATACGCTATCGTTATTATGCATGCATGGAAACATGCGGTCAGAGACACTGTAATAATTTTTATGCATTTCAGCAGAGAATCATGGAAATGGATATACTGCGCCTGATACTGTTAAGGAGGAGAAAAGGGAGATGAAGGCGGGCAAGGCACCTCGATGGAATGCGGCGTCATGCGTTATGGCAACGTAAACGCAATTTTCGGTTCTTCGAAGAACAGCGCGCCTGTGTCGTCTGCTAGCCGCTTTGCGTTCGTGGTGCCGTGCGCGCTGCAGTGCGCGTGCGCGGATCTGCGGCCACTTGCGTTTGGTTGGCTAGCACAACACGAACCGACAACAGCGCTTCGATTCTCTAGACCCTAACGGTTTCGCTACCGATATGCATACTGAATAACGCAGGGACTTTAATTCGCTGCTATTGAGTACCGAAACGATCATCACAATGGCGGAAAGATACAGAATAGGCACCCAGGCAAGCAAACTGCTAACATGAAATGAGCCAAAGTACGATTACGTGTGTCCTGTGTGACAAACGCTACTGTCTCTATCACCTACAATCCCATTTAGGCAACTCTGAACGTCTGTTGAGATGTGGATGAGATGCAGCTGTGTACTGGGATGATCTGTTGTCGTTACAAGAACATTGTGCATTTCAAGACACAGGTTCATAGCACCTTTATTCCTCCACTTCCAATCAGGAATCCGACCCTGCAGTTTGTCGGTTTTTTCGTTGTTCACCCTGTACTGACCTCAGCCCGAGGGTGCTGCTATGCTGAGAGGGAGAGCGTGTTTTCTGGAGTGACTGCAATTGCTTGTTGCGGTTTGGAGCTAGCGCTAGCTAATGACTGTGATATCGATTCCCTTTGCCGACTCTGGTGTGGCGCCGCGATCTCTGGACGATACCACAAAGGGCGTCAACAGATTTTCCACAACAAAGAAGAAATGGAAATGTAAATGGACAGGGGTATTGTAGTAACATGCATAGCTCAAAACAAGATTATGAAAGAAGCGTCTGCGATCCATTAGAAAGAAAACTTACGTTTGGAATTATGCTGTGAAAAAAGAATATGGCAAGAGCGCGCTAAACAGTGGCGTATTTATACAATAAATAAGAGTGTTAAGGAAATTTTCAGAAATTAAGAATTGCAACAGAGGGAAATGAAAAGTGCAAATATTACCTTAGATTCGTACACGTTGGCAGGCACGGCAGTGCACCGGTAGCACCACTGTTACTGTCATATGGCTTCATTTGTATACAGTACAGTGAAACAGACCATCACAGCTGAAGACGCCAAGCATCTGAACAGGTAAGCACTGGAATAGTGCCTCGCGGAACTTAGTGGCGAATATTACACAGATGCCGCGCACGGAAATTTTTAAAGTATAAATTAAAATTGAAATATATAATAGAAAATTAAAACTGATGCAACTGAACAAGACACTCCAAAGAACTTCGTAATGTCGTGTCGGACTTTCATCATCAAGGCGTAGGCCAGCAGCTCTACGTGGCATGCACTCAACAACTCACGTGAAGTTCCTTGCAGCAATATTGAGCCATGCTGCCTCTGCAGCCGCCCATAACTGCGAAAATGTTGCCGGTGCTGGGATTTGTGCTCGAACTGAAGTCTCGACTTAGCCCCATAAATATTCAACTGGATTCACGTTGGCCATCTGGTTGGCGAAATCATTCACTCGACTTGTCCAGAATCTTCTTCAAACAAGCCGTGAACAGCTGTGGCCTGGTATGTTCCACATTACCATTCACAAAAGTTCCATCGTTGTTTGGGAACATGAAGTCCATGAGTGGACTGTAAATGGTCTCCAAGTAGCCGAACACAACCATTACAAGTGAATGAACGGTTCAGTTGGACCAGAGGACCCAGTCTTCAGTTGGATCTGAGGACCAAACCCATTCCAAGAAAACACAGGCCACACCATTATGGACCCATCACCACATCGCATACTGCCTTGTTAACAACTTGGGTACATGGCTTCATGAAGTGTGCACCACACTGAAAGTCATTTGATCAGGCTATGGTTTTTCCAGTCGTCAAGGTACAAACCGATATGATCAAGAGCCCAGGAGAAGGGCTGCAGGCGATATCATGCTGTTATCAAAGTCACTCGCACTGGTCGTCTGCCACCAAATTACCCCGAAATGTCCTGCCGGTGGCGTTCTTTGTACGTACCGGGTTTATTTCTGTGACTGTTTGATGCAATGTTGCTTGCTTATTAACACTGACAACTCTGCGCAAACGTCGCTGCTCTCGGTCGTTATGTGAAGACCGACGGCCCCTGCGTGAGAAGTAATGGCTGAAACCTGAATCCTCGACACCCTCCTGACACTGAGGATCCCGGAGTACTGAATACCTAAAGATTTCCGAAATAGGTCCCATGCGTCTAGCTTCATATACCATTACGCGTTCAAAACCTGTTAATTGCCGTCGTGCGGCCATCATCAGGTTGGAACCTTTTTCACATGAATCATGTGAGTACACATGACGGCTAAGCCAAAGCACTGCCCATCTATGCACTGTGTACAAGATATACCACCATCTGTGTATATAGCATATCGCTATCCCACAACTTCTGTCAGCTCAGTCTGTATTAAAACAACAAATAACTAAACATAATGGGTCATGGTATTTGAAAATTAGAAGAACATCATTTCCATAGAGCTCTAGTATGCCACGCGTGCAGTAGCACGTAATGGCAAGTAATGTGACTCTGTTGTTGTTGTTGTGGTCTTCAGTCCTGAGACTGGTTTGATGCAGCTCTCCATGCTACTCTATCCTGTGCAAGCTTCTTCATCTCCCAGTACCTACTGCAACCTACATCCTTCTGAATCTGCTTAGTGTATTCATCTCTTGGTCTCCCTCTACGATTTTTACCCTCCACGCTGCCCTCCAATACTAAATTGGTGATCCCTTGATGCCTCAGAACATGTCCTACCAACCGATCCCTTCTTCTGGTCAAGTTGTGCCACAAACTTCTCTTCTCCCCAATCCTATTCAATACTTTCTCATTAGTTATGTGATCTACCCATCTAATCTTCAGCATTCTTCTGTAGCACCACATTTCGAAAGCTTCTATTCTCTTCTTGTCCAAACTATTTATCGTCCATGTTTCACTTCCATACATGGCTACACTCCATACGAATACTTTCAGAAATGACTTCCTGACACTTAAATCAATACAGGATGTTAACAAATTTCTCTTCTTCAGAAACGCTTTCCTTGCCATTGCCAGCCTACATTTTATATCCTCTCTACTTCGACCATCATCAGTTATTTTGCTCCCCAAATAGCAAAACTCCTTTACTACTTTAAGTGCCTCATTTCCTAATCTAATTCCCTCAGCATCACCCGACTTAATTAGACTACATTCCATTATCCTTGTTTTGCTTTTGTTGATGTTCATCTTATATCTTCCTTTCAAGACACTATCCATTCCATTCAACTGTTCTTCCAAGTCCTTTGCTGTCTCTGACAGAATTACAATGTCATCAGCGAACCTCAAAGTTTTTATTTCTTCTCCATGGATTTTAATACCTACTCCGAATTTTTCTTTTGTTTCCTTTACTGCTTGCTCAATATACAGATTGAACAACATCGGGGAGAGGCTACAACCCTGTCTTACTCCCTTCCCAACCACTGCTTCCCTTTCATGTCCCTCGACTCTTATAACTGCCATCTGGTTTCTGTACAAATTGTAAATAGCCTTTCGCTCCCTGTATTTTACCCCTGCCACCTTTAGAATTTGAAAGAGAGTATTCCAGTCAACATTGTCAAAAGCTTTCTCTAAGTCTACAAATGCTAGAAACGTAGGTTTGCCTTTCCTTAATCTTTCTTCTAAGATAAGTCGTAAGGTCAGTATTGCCTCACGTGTTCCAGTGTTTCTACGGAATCCAAACTGATCTTCCCCGAGGTTGGCTTCTACTAGTTTTTCCATTCGTCTGTAAAGAATTCGTGTTAGTATTTTGCAGCTGTGACTTATTAAGCTGATAGTTCGGTAATTTTCACATCTGTCAACACCTGCTTTCTTTGGGATTGGAATTATTATATTCTTCTTGAAGTCTGAGGGTATTTCGCCTGTTTCATACATCTTGCTCACCAGATGGTAGAGTTTTGTCAGGAGTGGCTCTCCCACGGCCGTCAGTAGTTCCAATGGAATACTGTCTACTCCGGGGGCCTTGTTTCGACTCAGGTCTTTCAGTGCTCTGTCAAACTCTTCACGCAGTATCATATCTCCCATTTCATTTTCCTCTACATCTTCTTCCATTTCCATAATATCGTCCTCAAGTACATCGCCCTTGTATAGACCCTCTATGTACTCCTTCCACCTTTCTGCTTTCCCTTCTTTGCTTAGAACTGGATTTCCATCTGAGCTCTTGATATTCATACAAGTCGTTCTCTTATCTCCAAAGGTCTCTTAGTTTTCCTGTAGGCGGTATCTATCTTACCCCTAGTGAGATAGGCCTCTACATCCTTACATTTGTCCTCTAGCCATCCCTGCTTAGCCGTTTTGCACTTCCTGTCGATCTCATTTTTGAGACGTTTGTATTCCTTTTTGCCTGTTTCACTTACTGCATTTTTATATTTTCTCCTTTCATCAATTAAATTCAATATTTCTTCTGTTACCCAAGGATTTCTACTAGCCCTCGTCTTTTTACCTACTTGATCCTCTGCTGCCTTCACTACTTCATCCCTCAAAGCTACCCATTCTTCTTCTACTGTATTTATTTCCCCCATTCCTGTCAATTGCTCCCTTATGCTCTCCCTGAATCTCTGTACAACCTCTGGTTCTTTTAGTTTATCCAGGTCCCATCTCCTTAAATTCCCACCTTTTTGCAGTTTCTTCAGTTTTAATCTACAGGTCATAACCAATAGATTGTGGTCAGAGTCCACATCTGCCCCTGGAAATGTCGTACAATTTAAAACCTGGTTCCTAAATCTCTGTCTTACCATTATATAATCTATCTGATACCTTTTAGTATCTCCAGGGTTCTTCCATGTATACAACCTTCTTTCATGATTCTTAAACCATGTGTTAGTTATGATTATGTTGTGCTCTGTGCAAAATTCTACCAGGCGGCTTCCTCTTTCGTTTCTGTCCCCCAATCCATATTCACCTACTATGTTTCCTTCTCTCCCTTTTCCTACACTCGAATTCCAGTCACCCATGACTATTAAATTTTCGTCTCCCTTCACAATCTGAATAATTTCTTTTATTTCATCATACATTTCTTCAATTTCTTCGTCATCTGACTTCGTCATGTGACTCCAGATGCATAAAATAACTGTATCAGGAAAAAATTAAAAACCGAAAAACAATTTTATGCAATCTAAGTAAATATTTCGAAAACTGACATAATGGAGTCTAAATAATTCTGACCAGAACTAATCAGCTGGTCATTGAAACGTATAGTGTACTTTCCACTGGCCTAGAATTATGACGTTTGGCAAGAAGAAAGGCTTCATTGTACAAGTAAACGGAAAAAGCCGAAATTCTTAATTTATAATTGTATCATACTTTTTTAATCGGACTGTCTCTTTCCGTTCATTTGTTACGTATCATACTTTTTTTATCGGACTGTCTCTTTCCGTCCATTTGTTAAAAAGCTTTTTTTTTTCAGGAAGCGCTATGCGTATAAGTTTGAAATTTATGTCACATACTAAGGTCTATGGTCCCTTTGTAAAATTGCTGAGCCTATAAATCAATGCACTCAAAGGATACGCTAATTACGTCACATATTTTGGTATTCCCAAACTCACTCATTAAAACCTTTAAGGTGGTTGCCGTTGATCTAGTATCATGAATTAGTCAAGTAACAATGTTTCACAATGCAAGTAAAGGAAAAAAGAAAGTCGGAAAATTATTAAATTTTTATATTGTCATTTGTCGTCCGATTTTAAACTCACAATTAAAACATTCCTAGGACCGATATATTGCCAGTATATTAACGATATCAGGCAAAAATCGTCGAGACTCTCTCGGCATTCATGAACTATCTATATACATAATTAAATTTGCACGGAACCCTAAGAGCGCTGGTCCTGCTCACCCCACTCTTTTTTTTCTTTCGTGTGTGTGTGTTTTGTAATGACTCCTTTTCTTACTAGGCTAATTACTGTTTAGCTCTACAGGGCCATTATACTGAAATGTTTCCCCACACCACCTAGTATTGTCTTTCTATTTGTGTGAGTAACTGTATGTTCACTGTTGTGGGTAAATACATACAGCGTACACAGGGCGGTGTGTGAAACTGATGGCGATTACACGCTTCCGCTGTTGTAGAAATCTGCTTCAGATGCTGCAGATACCGTGTTGAGCTGAAAGTGGTAACCAAAATACGGAGAAATATTCTTCGGGGCTCTGTTGCATAGCATTCAGATTGCTTTCAGTTCTGAGAAATGTCCAGTTACTATTGTGGATTTGAATGATCCATGAAGTGACTTCTTTTCCGAAGAAAACATCGAACTATTTCACTAGAACTGAACGCTCCCGTCGGAACTGTTCTCAACTGGTGTTTATTAGTAAATCACAATAGCAGTACATCGCTGGGTGTATAATAAGACGTACCTTCTTGAAATGAACAATATTTTATTGTTCTATTAACTGATTTCCTTCCATATGCACTTATATTTTACAATGTGAATCAAAAACTCGCAATGGCGTCGATTTTTTACATCACAAGAATGGCTCTCCTCCCCTAAAAAATTACTCTTAACAAGAACAAAAGAACTCTATATCCTAAGAATAATTATGTGAGCGCTGACCGCCACAGAGTAATAAACAATATCTTTGTCTCTCTCTCGCACTGTCACAGCAAGTTACGCTGCATGATACATCATATATGCCCCTCTTGTGGACGAACGTTTTTGGGCAAAAACAAACACGAGCGTTCACACAACACTATATCGGTGATTGTTTATGACGCTGTATTAATGTCCACTAGAGTATTAATGTCCACTGCATTTCTTATGATATTTTGGTATTAGTGAATGACTATCTAAATGTAAATTATTGATTTGCGTGCATATACTGCTGACAAAGCCTGTGCTGAATTCCTGATGCAGCATATATGCATAGCTTACATGCTTGCTTTTATTCATTTGTCGAGGATGGCATGAGATGTGATCAGAAACCTTTTTCATCATCACTCAAAGCTTCTGTCAATCGCCTTGGGATGTCTCAAACGGATAATCTAGCCATTTGGCCAAGCCCCACAAAGGAAAACCAAGGAAAACCTTGGGGTAGATTTACCATCCTCGTATTTCTCATTTGCAAAGAAAATTAATTGAATTACAATGGAAAATAAAAAAATATTTACAATATGGATTTTTTTAAATGAATTTAAACACTGTTCACAAAAAAAAAACACAACACTGTTAATCTTCTGTGTCTTGAGGTGAACCGTCGACGCGTTGGTTTACGTCCATCTACGATTCCCTTCTATCTGTCATCTCCTGGTAACTGATGGAATTCTATTCCCATTTCACCGTCTCCTTGTGGGTATTATGGTTTTCCGCATATGGTTAACATGAAAATAAGAGTCAGTGTAAGTTCCGTGGAAAAGGTATTTGATCTATGCTGAGCTGAAATAGAATCTAATCTAAAGTTCTTTCTAATTGTCTGTCCTGAATTCGAAATATTCGGAAGTCGTAAGGTATTCTTCATTTCTATCAACAACCCTATAATGCACTATACACAAATCCAACTGGTGCTGCCGTGTCAACTTATGCTCATCATCTTTCAGATTGACTTTTACACTTGTTGATGTGCTTATAACTGAAAGGCATTTGCTCAGTTGGTAACTTCGCGAGTAACAATTGACATAACATAATTTACATACACAGGTATGTTACAACAATAGTACAATTATAAAGACAATGTTAATCACAAAAGATTGAAACAAAGTAATTGGCGTCCTTTTAAAACTGAGAACGGGTTACCCCTTCCGAACAGCATGACTTCAGCTCAGCAAGTAAAAAAAAGCAAATACAAACATACACTGACATTGTTAAATTGACATAAGGAAAAATATCTTGCCGTAGACCAGATTCATTTGAGTCACAAACCCACGGTCATTATGCATTGTGAAACCTGATTGAAATTACTATCTACTAAATAAAAAAAAAATTAAAAGAAATCATTCATACTATAGCTAAATTCTCAGCATACTGAAAAGAAAACTTATCCTTACAGTGGAAAACCTATACATAATGTCTGCATATCTCTCATACAGTATGCCTGAAAAGAAAAACTAACTACTAAATTGCAAAAAAAAAGAAACTATCCTAAGTAAGATTCATAGGTTTAATGAAAATTCTCTAATCAATATTATTTGATAAGAATAGTATTTTCAATCTTCAGAATCTTCAGTCATCATGAAATTGCTTTAACAAGTGATGAGGATACATTCCTTTCACCTTTCCATTCTTCACATCCTTCAAAACATAAGTTCCTGGATGGGGTATTTTGGTAATCACAAATGGTCCTTGATACAATAATTGCCATTTTGTGTTCTTCCTCTGTATAAGTGAAGCCTTAGGATGAGTTTTTACTAAAACTTGGTCTTTCACTTTATATGTTTTTATTTTTCCAAGTCGATTGTCAAAATATATTTTCCTTTTTCTTGCCTTGTCCATTATATTGAGTAAGGATTGTCGTACTTTATTTTGTAGGTCTATTTTGTTAATAGCTACTTTAGGAATTGGTCGAATCCAGTCATTCTATTCCTGTTTTCCAAACATCAGTTCGTATGGGGTGTATTCTGTCGTAGTATGTGGCATATTGTTTACAATTTCCTGAAAATCGTGAAAGTAATCGATCCATTTGGGTTGCTGGTTGTGGCAATATGTTCTCATGAACTGGTTTAATTCACGAAAAATTCGTTCCACGGGATGCGCCGAAGGGTGGTACACTGATGTTAGAATTTGTTTTATACCACAACTGGCTAATGTTTGCCTCCAACGAAATCCAGTGAACATTGACCCATTGTCAGAAAGAATAGCCTCTGGTTTGCCTAGTTTGACTATATAATCTTTGACCAGCTTCTTGGCTATGGATGCAGCAGTAGCTGATTTTAATGGATAAAGTTTGACATACTTAGTGAATATATCAAGAAAAGCTACAATATATTTGCATCCTCCCCTTGATGATGGTAGAGGACCACAGACGTCGACCGAAATGATTGACAGCGGTTTAGTGGGTGTAATAGGATGTAGGAAATCTTTCACACAAAAATTTCCTGGTTTGGCTAGCTGACAAATTTTACATTTCCTTAACTGTCTGTGCACTTTCCTGTGAATTTTTGGGAAGTAGCAATATGCTTGAATCTTCCGAGCACACTTTAATACTCCAAAATGTCCCCAAGTGATGTGCGTGTGCAAAATTAAGTCATTCCCATTCTTCTCGGGAATACACACCTTCCAATTATCTGAATCAAGATGCCCTTTGAAAAATAAGACATCGTCCTCAACTTCGTACAGTCTCTTCAGATCATCGTTTCCAGGCTTTGCTAAAGTTTCCTTTATTGAATGCCAACGAGGATCTTCGTTCTGTAGTTTTTCCATGTTCTTACACATGTCAAGAAAATGTTTCCTATATATTCTATCAGTCATTATAAGAACATTAAATTCGGACGGATTGCCGGTGATGTTGATAGTTGACAAATCTCCATCTGGCATTCTAGACAGTGCATCAGCGATGAAATTATCCTGTCCGCTTAGGTATTTAATTTCAAATTGAAACTCTTGGAGTGAGAGCGTCCATCTTGCTAATCTTAGATGTAATAATTTACATGTTTGCAAAAAACTTAACGCTTTGTGGTCACAGTATACTGTTGTCTTCGCTCCATATAAGTAATAGTAAAATTTCTTAAATGACCAGACTACGGCCAATGCTTCCCTTTCGGTAGTCGTATATGTTCTTTCACAAGCAGTTAAGAGTCGGCTAGCAAAAGCTATTGGACATAAAGTTGATGTCCTATCTATCATCTTTACTTGGAAGAGGCATGAACCTATTCCAATTTCCGAAGCATCTGCCATTAAACCGAATTCTTGGCTCATATCTGGATGATATAATATTTGTGAATTGACTAAGGCATGTTTTATTGCTTCAAATGCATTCTGACATTGTTGCGTCCACACCCACGGAGTATTTTTGCGCAACAAGCTGTACAACGGTTCTGCATTAATAGAGTGCTCGTGAATGAAACGCCTGAAAAAAGAGACAACTCCGAGGAAGCCCTTTAACTGTCTTTTTGTTGTTGGAACTGCAAAGTTGTTGATTGCCTTTAGTTTCTCGGAGTCCGGTAAGATGCCTTTTCCATTTATAAGATGACCCAAAAATTTGATTTTATCTCGAGCAAAATGGGACTTTTGCAGATTTGCGGTTATGCCTGCTTCCTTGAAACGTTCTAACACTCTTCTCAATAAATCAACGTGCTCCTCACATGTACTCGTAGCTATGAGCATGTCGTCCACAAATAAAGTTAAATTGCTTCGAAGTGCAGGTCCCAATGCATGATCTAGAGCATTTATAAAAACTCCTGAGCTCACGTTTAGCCCGAAAGGTAAAACCTTAAATTGATAGCTTCTACCTGCATGTACAAATGCGGTGTACTTTCTTGATGGTTCGTCTAGAGCCACCTGCCAAAATGAACTTCTCAAATCAATATTTGTTAAGTATTTCATCCCCTCGAACTTTTGAATTAGCTCATCGATGTTTTCCGGGTGAGTTCGCACGGGCATGATAATCTTATTTATCTCCCGTGCGTCTAGCACGAGACGAACTTTTCCTCCCTTTTTCGAGACAACATGAAGCGGACTACAGTATGGACTCGTCGAAGGTTCGATCAGATCCCATTCAAGCATCTGGTGGATTTCCGCATCAACTGCCTTTCGTTGGTGCCACGGTACTGGATAAAAAATACGGCAGAAAACTTGGTGTGGTATCACATCTAAATGGCATGTGTATCCCTTGATTACACCAGGTCTTTCTTGAAAGACTTCATGATATTCCTGTAGAAGATCATATAATTGCTTTCTTTGGTGTTGTTGCAAATATTCAGGTTCTTGCACCTTTTCATATACCATAACTTCAGGGTTTAAAACTGGTTGCAAGTAATTAATTTGGTAATACCGTACAGGTTTGCTATGTATCCACTTTATATGCAGCTTTCATCCCTGACAATACTTTCCATGGGTACTATATTCCCTGAGAAGATTCAGTTGATGTTTCTGATCCATTATTGTAAAACTGGCACGGCCTAGAGAAAAATCGATATGCCAATTTCTCTCTCTAAATTCATCTATACCCAGGATACAGTCCTCAACCAATTTTTTTATTACAAGGAACGTGCAATTTATAGCTACATTTCCTATATGTAACTGGAGTTGAGTCTGCACTTTAACCTGAGAAGACTTATGACCAGTAG
Organism: Schistocerca piceifrons; assembly: GCF_021461385.2. Classification (NCBI taxonomy): domain Eukaryota; kingdom Metazoa; phylum Arthropoda; class Insecta; order Orthoptera; family Acrididae; genus Schistocerca; species Schistocerca piceifrons. The sequence goes on from NC_060143.1 coordinate 439,657,196, forward strand.
GACCTACAATTCTACAACATTGAACAGGAAAAATCGGTGGATTTGCTTTCTGAAGTATTCTTTGAAATAACTTCTCAGAAACGACATTTACTACTGCTCCTGTATCTAAAGTAACTTGCACAGTAATGCCTTCAATCGCCGCCTGAATTTTCGCAACAGGTACAGTGATATGTTCCTCTTGACAAGGCATCATATCCTGCTGAAGTTCTTCTATTAATAATCTGCCTTCATTGTACCGGAAAAATTTGACGCTCGAATTTTCGCCCCTGAAAACTTCCTCGACTGCACCGTCGGGGCTTCTGACAGTTGAGTTTAGTTTGACGATTGTCCATTATTAGTGGATGTCTGCTCCGTTACGTCGGTTATTATTGGTGGTTGATTTCTCCATTCATCTGCATTATCATTTGGTACCCAACGTGAAGTTTGTGGTTGGTTGTGATATTCGTGGGTTGGTTGCCGATATCGGCGTTTTTGCTGATAATTCCCTTCTTGATAGTATCCTTTCCTCTTCTTATTATTCTTCCTCCATTTCCGTTTATATGTTTGTTCACATTGTTGGTCATGATTACACAGGTCGGGATTTTCGTTACCAAATTTCACGTTTTTCTGGAAATAATTCACCTGTGGGTTTGGTGAATTGTGTGCAAAAGGTTTGTTTCCATACTGTTTGTTGTTACTATTGTATTTGTTAGGTTGGTAACTTGGTTGGTTATAGCGCACACGAGATTCTTCGAACAGAATGTCTATTGAATCCAATGTGGCTAGAAAATCTTCCACATGTTGTTCAGGCACATGTAGAAGTTTTTCCTTAACTTCAAGTGGAAGTTTGCCCTTTAATATTCGAATGATATCCCGCGTCGGGATTGGTTCATTCCAGTATTTACTTTTATTTATATACTTCTCGGAATACTTTCTTAAAGATCCATTTTTGAAAGAAAAAGGTTGTGGGTCAAAAACTTCCTTACGCAGTCTTTCTTGTACACCTATATTCCAGTATTTGTGCAAGAAAGCGCGTTCAAATTGGTCATAATCTTGACACCAATCGGATGCTTCTGACGCCCACATCAATCCATCTCCATGTATGAATCCTGCAACGCACATAATTTTTTGTTGCTCAGTCCACATTCGCGGCAATATCCCTTTAAATTGCTTGATAAATACCACGGGATTGATCGACGTCCTTTCGGGAATAAATATCTGGAATTGATGATATTTAAGCATTTTTTCTTCATTCATAATCACAGATGTATTCTGGTGGCTACTACGCGGTGAATGATAATCTCGATAATTTGTTTCTGGTTGATTACGTAAATATGCACCAATACATGGATATTGTTGCATGGATTCGGTTTCACTGGTTTCATTAGCAATAATGTCTGCTTTTGATAAAATGCAAGTAGTATGTGCCCCTCTAGTATTAACTAGACCCTGCTGGCATGCCTTTAATGTATTTTCTATCTTTGCTTTCCAAGCAGGAAATTCATCTCCTATATTCTCCTTAATCTCTTTAACTTCTGCTTTAAGTTGTTCTTGTGCAACTTCGTTGTTAACTTGCACGTTAGAAACTGTTTCTTTCAAGGTTTTGTCAACATAATTTCGCACTGTCTCGGTTTGCTCTTTCACCCAATCTTCAATGTCCTTAGAAAATGCGATCTTATGTTCATTGAAAAGATTCTCTATGTGTTTCTCGCCTTCGAGACTGAGAGTGTCTATCCTCCGAGTAAGCTCAATGACAGCTTGCTCGTTATCGTGCTTAATTGTATTCACGTCTTGCGCAATAGTGTTCTGTACATGAATAACTTCTTGCACTTGATGATTTAGTGTATCTTGACGACATAAGATGTCTTTGTATTTGTTTGTTAATTCCTTATACTGTTGTTCTTGTGTAACTATGAGTTGTGCCTGACTGGTAATCAAGTGACTCTGCTTTGTTTCCAAACTCTGGAATTTTTCAGTAATCTTATCATTTATTTCTTTTAGTTTATCAGATTGCTCCTGAGCCAAATTAAATTGCGCACTCTCCAATGCCTGGAATCTACGATTCATGTCGTTTGCAAACGTTGATTGTGGCGTTGCAAGATTAGATTGCGTGGTTTCCAGTGCCTGGAATCTACGATTCATGTCATTTGCAAACGTGGATTGCGTGGTTTCCAATGCTTTAATCCCTTGTGTTATGACAGTCAAACTTGACATCAGCTGGGATAACAAATCGGTATTCTCAGCAATTGGCGATTGCACTGGGCTTAATGAGGATTGTACCGACACAATTTTCGGTACAGTCATTTCGTTTTCGCACGCGTCTGTGTCAGAGATGAAATTCATGTTGTTTGTTGGTTGCTGCATATTTCTCTGGACTTCTTTCGACATATGAATGTCGGAACTAGCAACCGTTTGTGTCGACGGCATGAGCGCATTAATTATTGCTGGTTGCTCAGCCGTAATCGACATATCGCTACCTACGGCGGTATTAAATTCTGTGGCACTAGTTGACGATGCATTCACACAATTTAATTCATTTTGTGGCATTGTGATGCGTGCTTGCTTATTGGCTTTGAACATAGATCTTGTTATCACCATGTAAATGAGCAATTGACAGTTTCTCCTCTAAATAAGTCCTACAAAAGTGACTATTAAACTTTTACACACGCAAAAACGTTAATGTCCTAATGCTGTTAATGTACACTTTACAATGTGACACAAAAACAGTGCATAGATAACACATAAAATGTTGTCTTACTATATCTACTGAAATACTGGAATTCTAGTAAAAGTAATATAGCAACTCTATTTATACTTAGAAAATTTCTACATGAAGGGTCACTACAATGCATAAATGCTTAAGAAAGCTAGTAATTCAAATGTTTTGGCCTTTTTGAAGTTTCTGCTCGGCTGCTGGGACGGCGCACTCGTTCTCTTCACAAGATACTCCCGCACGTTAGCGTTAGCATGAAACATACAAAGGACCATAATGTAGTTACTCTATAAGACTAGACATATATACACACAATGAAACATTAATTACTAAATTACTAACGTATTTATATTGCAGGTTCACTATGAGTGTTGTATCAGGATCGTGTCCTGTCACGGTCGCCATTTGTAATGACTCCTTTTCTTACTAGGCTAATTATTGTTTAGCTCTAAAGGGCCATTATACTGAAATGTTTCCCCACACCACCTAGTATTGTCTTTCTATTTGTGTGAGTAACTGTATGTTCACTGTTGTGGGTAAATACATACAGCGTACACAGGGCGGTGTGTGAAACTGATGGCGATTACACGCTTCCGCTGTTGTAGAAATCTGCTCCAGATGCTGCAGATACCGTGTTGAGCTGAAAGTGGTAACCAAAATACGGAGAAATATTCTTCGGGGCTCTGTTGCTACGCTGCATGATACATCATAGTCTGTGTGTGTGTGTGTGTGTGTGTGTGTGTGTGTGTATGTGTGTGCGCGCGTGCCAGAGAACGCGATAGTAAAGGGGGTCGAAAGCGTACTGAGACCCAGGATTAGACCGAGGAACTCTGAACCTCGGGCTTGTACTAATAAAGATTTTCGTAGACTGAACAGAACTGTGAGAAAGACATATTGCTTTCACACCTTGTTACACCAGGAGCTGAGTTTGCAGATCAACTTGGAAGTGAGCCCACTACTTCCAACAGAACAAATTCTACTTACTGGGATTCCAACATAAAGTAGCCTAAATAAGGCAAATGTCACTGACACCGTAAAAGGCAATCCACAGCTTCACTGAAGACAATACTGCTGGACAGAGCGCAGAAGACACTCAACTTTCATTCTACTGCTGACAGACAAGGACAGAGCAGACCTGAACAATGGCGGCTGCTATCACTCTCCTGCTCCCCACTGTACACTCCAGTCAGCCGTGGCTCCATGAACACCAGTCCACAGCAAAGCAAGTGCTGCCGAAAATGGCTACTCACTTCAACATCGCGCTAACCGGACACAAAATCGAAGTCGTCATCGTCCCTCCTGCGCAGTGCTTGACAGGCATTTTTCGCTTCGCAGCAGGCCCCATATGCCACAGTTACAGTCAATATATCTGCGCCAGACTGCGATCGCAGAGAAAAATCGATGAACACGTATCAGGAAGATACATCGTTTTGTGACTAAAGACGAGATGCAATTTTGTTCATTTTCTGACTGAAAGGTGGAGTATATATCGACTTTGTGAATTGTAATACGCGGCTGAATGTCAAGAAGATGGTCTGGAATGATTACGAGCATAATCCCGAACCCTTGCTGACGCAGGTAAGGAAAAGAAATATGAGGGGATGGACAGATATGTGGGTAAAATTCATAGCCATCTAGGAGAAAGAGAGGGGGGATGAGATGATTATTTTGTTGCCATACGATCTGGAGGGGGTGTACGTGTAACGTTGGTGGATTGGATGTCTGGGAGGTGAGGGAATGCCTCCTAACGTTTGTTCAGTGTGCTTGTAAATGTATTGATGATCAATGGTTGTTCAGTACGGCTAAAAGCAAATTTTAGTCTTGCTTCGAGAATATTGTAGGAGAAAGTAAGCGAGAGTGGAAATCAAAGAGGAGAGTATAGCTTTTGAAGAACTGAATGGGGTGAAAGAGTTTTGGTGGAGTGTGTAAATCAAAGAAGAGTGCATAGCTTTTGAGGATTTGGATGGAGTGATAGGGTTTTGGTGGAGCAGAAATCCGAATGGAACATAAATGAAAGGTGCATTAAGGGGTCTTCTGCTTCGGTAAATGAATAAAGCGGTTTACACGTTAATTAGTGTCACCTGTTATAATACTACACTGCTGGACATTAAAATTGCTACACCATGAAGAGGACGTGCTACAGACGCGAAATTTAACCGACAGGAAGAAGATGCTGTGATATGCCAATGGTTAGTTTTTCAGAGCATTCACACAAGGTTGGCGCCGGTGGCGACACCTACAACGTGCTGACACGGGAGAGTTTTCAACTGATTTCTCATACACAAACAGCAGTTGACCGGCGTTGCCTGGTGAAACGTTGTTGCGATGCCTCGTGTAAGGAGGAGAAATGCGTACCATCACGTTTCCGACTTTGATAATGATCGAATTGTAGCCTATCGCGATTGCGGTTTGCCGTATCGCGACGTTGCTGCTAGCGTCGATCGAGATCCAGTGACTGTTAACAGAATATGGAATCGATGGGTACAGGAGAGTAATACGGAACGCCGTGCTGGATCCCAACGGCCTCGTATCACTAGCAGTTGAGATGACAGGCATCTTATCCGCATGGCTGTAACGGATCGTGCAGATACGTCTCGATCCATGAGTCAACAGATGGAGACGTCTGTAAGACGACAACCATCTGCACGAAAAGTTCGACGACGATTGCAGCAGCGTGGACTATCAGCTCGGAGACCATTGCTGTGGTTACCCGTGACGCTGTATCACAGACAGGAGCGCCTGCGATGGTGTACTCAACGACGAACCTGGGTGCACGAATGGCAAAACGTTATTTTCTCGGATGAATCCAGCTTCTGTTTACAGCATCACGATGGTCGCATCCATGTTTGGCGACATCACGGTGAACGCACATTGGAAGCGTGTATTCGTCATCGCCATACTGGCGTATCATCCGGCGTTATGGTATGGAGTGCCATTGGTTACACGTCGCGGTCACCTCTTGTTCGCATTGACGGCACTTTGAACAGTGGACGTTACATTTCAGATGTGTTACGACCCGTGGCTCTACGCTTCATTTGAACCCTGCGAAACCCTACATTTCAGCAGGATAATGCACGACCGCATGTTACAGGTCCTATACTGGCCTTTCTGGATACAGAAAATGTTCGACTGCTGCCCTGGCCAGCTCATTCTCTAGATGTCTCACCAATGGAAAACGTCTGGTCAATGATGGACGAGCACCTGGCTCATCACAGTACGCCAGTCACTACTGTTGATGAACTGTGGTATCGTGTTGAAGCTGCATGCGCAGCTGTACCTATACACACCATCCAACCTCTGTTTGACTCAATGCCCAGGCGCATCAAGGTCGCTATTACGGCTAGGGGTGGTTGTTCTGGGTACTGATTTCTCAATATCTATGCACCCAAATTGCGTGAAAATGTAAGCACATGTTAGTTCTAGTGTAATGTATTTGTCCAATAAATACCCGTTTATCAACTGCATTTCTTCTTGGTGTAGCAATTTTAATGGCCAGTAGTGTATAATGTCGAAAGTAGTACCTGTACTGAAGCTTGCAATAACGTTTATACGTCAATTTTTAAATGTAGAAATTGATTATTCCTCGATCATCACAAAAGTTCAACACTAATGACCGAAATTTCACGCCACCCTCTCAAATGAGTTGCAAATCGTAGTACAATGAACACAATGATAAAGTTTCTGAGATAAGCCAAATTCTTTAACAAAGCACCAAGTAAGATAACTGTAAAGCTGGCTCATACAGCTTAAATGTAGTTACAGTATATGAGCGAATTTTATACGAGTAATTAATTGCGGCTATTGAATGTAACTGCAATTGAATTTTATGTCGTGGTGTCAAATATGCCCGCAGAGGATAAAATGAATAAGTAATTAATCCTCGATATGGACCCCGGGTTCCCTGGATCTCAAGCGCGCAGAAATTAGCTATATGAGTTTAGAGCTCGAACTCAAGTGGTAAAAAGTTTACCAAATTAAATGACTCGGAAATTGATAAGAATAATTCAAATAACGAGTTGTCTGGTTTGTATCTGTTTTGCCTACGCCAGAGGAGGTTTGATTTCATAGCGGTTTGGTTTTTATTTAAGAATCACATTTTAATGGAGTGCAGCAATGAGACAAATGTACGCCACGTGTTGCCAGTTTTTTCCATGAATGTCTCTTTCTTAACCTCAGATTACAGCCGTTGTTCTTTTCAGACAAGCATAACAGCTCGTTCCAAGGTTTGCGTATGAGCGATAGTTGTTTACTAGCCGATGTATTGAGTCTAGGAAGGATCAGACAAATTCAAAGGTAGCCAACCAGATTTCCCGTTGATAAAGGGTCTAGAGTTCATAAGAAGAAACTGCCTTCGGCAGCAGAAAATTATTTGTATTATTTATTAATTCATTTTTCATTCATTAAATGAACAGATGCTACCACCGCTCGTCTTCTAGTCTCGAATGCAGTGTTTTCATATACACGCGAGATATTTTACAATGAAATAAAAGGAACTGTTTGGCATAAATCTTATGATCTTTGTGTGAAGATCACGTAGATCTCACTAACTTTATCTTATTTATTATGAGAATGTTTCTCCTTTTCATCTTATTATACCATACATTCCAGCAACTAGGGGAATTGTCTTGAAATGACGGGAGGATAATAACATCGAAAAATCTAATTTGTAGTATTACTGAAAGTCATGAGATAAATGTTCGTGTTAACAGGTATGTAAGGCATATGTGGAGCTTATCACCAATAGTGTCAAAATTTTACGTTTAGGAGGCTATAAAGCAAATAGAAGAGTTTCTGAAAAGCAGCCATACTACGAAGGTTTGGATTGTAAGGAATACTTTCAGAATCTGTTGAAATCAATGGACAGCATACTTAGCACGAAGCATGGCGTAAGACAAATAAAGGAGAGACCTGGGAAGGATTAAGTTCTGAAAGAGCTGAGTGAACTCACCAATTCAGTAAGCAAGATTGCAAGGCTTTCAAAAGCGAGAAATATGTCGTACATAGAACGTCCGTGCGAATGCCTAGTTTGCCTGAAATCTTATGGGAATCGTCACCTTAGTGGGCACGAGTAATGAGTGCACGGGCAAAGTATCTATTAGAAACATTACGTATGTAGATTGTGGACAGTTGAGAATGTGGGTCTGACGGGAAGCGTGCAAGGGATAAGTCCCTGCAGTCGCGCTGTTCATCTATGTCCTCGGTGTCTGAGATGGATAGAGTGTCTGCCATGTAAGCGGGAGATCCTGGGTTCGAGTCCCGGTCGGGGCACAAATTTTCAGCTATCCTCATCGAGGTATGTCGACAACACCTGTCGGCAGCTGAGGGTTTCAATTAATTATCATATATTCTAGAGAAGCTGCACGGTCATCAACGGTATCTGTTCTTTCGAGAACAGTTACTATCTTCATATATAAATACAGATGTTAGCCATGCCTGCTGGCTGTGCTGTTGTATCCGACGACGAACGGCATTAGCGTTAGGTGCTAAGTAGGTTACCAGTGTTAGTCGTGGTCATAACTCTATTCTGTGTAGCTGTGAGTTAATTCGAAGTTGAAAACCTGTAACCTTAGTATGGTGAGTGCTTCCGTTTTCAAGGTAGCCGAAGTGTTGTGTATTTCAAGAGGCACCTTATGGAAGATACACCACATACAAGGAAAGCCAAAAAGTATCATCCGCCAAGTCGCACCGCGAACGAAAATGTGTGTTGAGTGATTGTGACGGCAATTGAAGGGGACTGTGATGAAAAATAAGAGGATGACGGTTGCAAGAGTCACCGCAGAACTAAATGCCTCACTCAGGAACATTATCAGCACAAAAACAGCACGAAGAGTTCCACCAGCAGAGAGTTGATGGGCCAGCTGGAATTCCAAAACCACACGTCAGTGATGCAAATGCCAATAACATGAGAATGTGGTCCTGAAACTACAAAACGTGGACTAAAAAATGTGTGTGAATTCTTAAGGGACCAAACTGCTGAGGTCATCGGTCCCTAGACTTACACACTACTTAAACTAACTTAAGCTAAGAACAACACATACACCCACGCCCGAAGGAGGACTTCAACCTCCCGCGGGAGCAGCCTCGCAGTCCGTGACATGACGCCTAAAACCACGCGGCTACTCTGCGCGGCCAAATGTGACCCATAGTGCAATGGAAGGAACTCTTTTGCTTGGATGTACACCATGTGATCCAGAAACCCACGAAACATACGTTTTTCGTATTAGGTGCATTGTGCTGACACCTTCCCGCCACGTACTCCGTATCTGCGGTCTCAGTAGTCATCAGACATCATGAGAGAGCAGAATGGGGCGCTCCGCGGAACTCACGGACTTCGAACGTGGTCAGGTGATTGGTTTTCACTTGTGTAATATGTCTGTACACGAGATTTCCACTCTCCTAAACATCCCTAGATCCACTGTTTCCGACGTGATAGTAATGTGGAACGTGAAGGGACACGTGCAGCAGAAAAGCGTGCGGGCCGAATTAGTCTGTTGACTGACACAGACCGCCGACAGTTGGAGAGTGTCGTAATGTGTGAAAGGCAGACATCTATCCAGACCATCATACAGGAATTCCAAACTGCTTCAGGATCCACTGCAAGTACTACGAAAGTTATGCGGGAGGTGGAAAAACGTGGATTTCATGGCCGAGCGGCTCCTCATAAGCCACACATCATGCCGGTAAATGCCAAATGGCGCATCGCTTGGTGTAAGGAATGTAAACATTGGACGATTGAACAGAGGAGAAACGTTGTGTGGACTGATGATTCGCGGTACACAATGTGGCGAGCCATGGAAGGGTGTGCGTAAGGCGAATGCTCGGCGAACGTTATCTCACGGCGTGTGTAGTGCCAAAAGTAAAATTCGGATTCCGTGGTGTTATAGTGCGGTCGTGTTTTCCATGTTTTGCGTGGCACTATCACAGGACAGGCCTACATTGATGTTCTAAGCACCTCCTTGCTTCCCACCGTTGAAGAGCAATTCGGGGAAGGCCATTGCATCTTTCTACACTATCGAGCACCTTGTCATAATGCACCACCTGTGGTGGGGTGTTTACACGACAATAACATCCCTGTAATGGACTGACCTGCACAGAGTCCTGACCTGAATCCTATAGAACACCGTTGAGATGTTGTGGAACGCCGACTTCGAGGCAGGCCTCACCGACCGACATCGATACCTCTCCTCAGTGCTGCACTCCGTGAAGAATGGGCTGCCACACCCCGCGAAACCTTCCAGTACCTGACTGAATGTATGCCTGCGAGAGTGGAACCTGTCATCAAGGCTATGGGTGGGTTAACACCACATTGAATCCCCGCATTACCGATTGAGGGCGCCACGAACTTCAAGTCATTTTCAGCCAGGTGTCCGGATACTTTTGACCACGTAGTGTATGTTGTGTCATCCTGTTTCCACCTTATCGCCGAGTTTACGGCAAAGATCTGGGGGGAGATCGGCGGTGATTTGGTCAGCCATGTGTTGGTATTCCATTGACCCCATGGCCAATAATGGATGGTAGCATTAGTGTCATAAATTATGTGACCATTACGGCTGTTGTGATCCATCTCATGTGTACAATGTTTTCCTCAAAATGATTATAGTGTGTACTAGACGGAATGGCCCAGTTCATACAGTTCGATTCATCTACCACCGCTTTTACGAGCACGAGGATGAATTGTCGCATCTGCATCTCCCCTGGCCACCATCATCACCAGATCTGAGTACTGTTGAGCCTTTGGAGGGAATGGTGCGTGATCGCTACCCACCTCCATCACAATTACTTACACTATTTTGAAAGAAAAATGGTATAAGATTCCCCTGAAATGCATATGGAACCTGTATGTATGCATTACTAGGCGACTGGAAGCTGTTCGGAATGCCATAGCTTTATCTACACCGCACAGGGTATGGTAACGTGTTGAGTTTTTTGTGTTCCTTTTCTTTCATCCACCCCCTGTAGCTAACGTAGCTCTGCAATGAGCATTAAAGATGTAGTAAATAACTAGAACATCAACAAAACGGATTATACAGGAATATCGTGTAATAATTATGCAGACGTGGGAGATGAAAACGCTATAATACTAAAAATCGAAAACAGCATGAAACCTGTTGAGAGTCTAATGGCTGAAAATTAATGTTGGTAATATGTTTCTTCAGTCTTTTCATGTGTAAGGTAGTGACACGTTTCTTAAGTTACCTGATAATTTAGTGGATTAACTTCCCTACTAAGATTTTATCTCTCCACTTAAGTACATTGAAGCTTAGCGGAAAAGTATATCTTCTAAGTTTCTTATAAAGAAAAGAAAGTACTTCCCCAGTTCATCTGAATTACTCTCAAATTATTCTCAAATAATTATTACAGTGTATCGGATCGTTATTATTTATACTATGTAAGTGTTAACCTCACACATTCAGCCTCCTAATTATCTTTCGATCGAAATTCACTCTTTACTCCATACTATACATTATATAATCACTGTATACTCTGTTCTTACTTATGAGGCTGAATATTTTGAACAAGCACGGGGTTCAAGCTGTGAGGGATTTTCTTTTCAACTACTTTCTCAATTTAATAGGATATATAATAATAAAGCGTCTAGAGTTCATAAGAAGAAATGGCCTTCGACAGCAAAAAAGTATTTGTAGTATTTATTAATTTATTTTTCATTCATTAAATGGACAGATGCTACCGCTCGTCTTCTAGTCTCGAATGCAGTGTTTTCATATACACGCGAGATATTTTACAATGAAATAAAAGGAACTGTTTGGCATAAACCTCATGAGTTTTGTGCGAGGATCACGAAGATATCACGAACTTTATCTTATTTATTATGAGAATGTTTCTCCTTTTTATCTTATTAACTTTTCCCTGCATGTACTTTTGTCAAATTCCTGCTTTTTTCCACCTAGCCTGTTACAGTCTTCTACAACTCTGCGGTCGTGTTTTCATTATATTAATTTCTTTGGACTGTTGTCAGTGAATGTCATCTGTAACATAAATGGAGCGCTTCGGCAGCACACGAAGAGCCAAGCTGTTAAACATAAAGCTGACCAATGAAGAATGGCCCTCACCGATGGCCATGTGTTATGGGATGTCTCCCTGTGTGCGTATTTATTCTCAGCTTACGAGGGGATCGTTGTTTGTGGAGGTCGTTGTCTCACTCACGGATGCTCAGCTGTGAATCACACAGTAACTGCACACTCTGTTTGTCAGGCGTACCGTCTTCCGTTTGATGTCTCATCGGCGCGCCGGACAGACGTCAGCCGTGTGAGCCGTGCCAGGGATTCGCTCCGGATTGGTCCATTGATCTCGCTGGGAGGCGCTCTGCGCTCCAGTTGGCGCCGCTGGGTGCTTACAGGCATCCCTATTGGCCAGTGTACTTGCTTTTCAGGTGTGTCCAAGTACACTACATCCGAACGTCACCAAAGGGACGCTGCGTCACGAAGCTCTGGAGCGAACGTTTGTCTGCTAAGTGGTTCCTCAGAGTGATCCAGTTGAGGTAACTCTTACTGTCAAAGGGAAGAGCAGTTACTCTCGCGGTACGGCTGACCTGCTTCATAGCTAATACGCAACATATGTAAAAGCTTGCGCAATTACCAGATAACAGGACAGAAGGAAAAGAATATAGACAAACGATTGTACACTTACGAAACCTTATCTTACAGTGTTTGTCTAAGCCATAGTAACGACCATTAGAAGAATAAACGGGCTTAAAGAATATTCTTTGCATCATGTTTAATTTACAGGGTGTCCAGAAAAGGACCCCCTGATTTCAAAATTAAATATCTCGAAAACAAAGATCGATAGAGGAATGCAGTAAACGGTATGTTTATTGTGAAAGCTGTAAGAAGTTTATACAGCAGTTTGAAATAATAGTTACAAAAGCTGCTAAAATATGGCGCTGTAATCACCATACGTAATGCCTAGTATAAATAGTGATCCGAAGCCTAGAGCGACCAGTTCCACTACTGAAACGTGGAAGGGAGTTAGCGTATCGAAGAAAGGGATTAAAACCATGTACTCCATTGAACAACTCGTTTTTCTGGTGCTAGAGTACCACAGGTTAGAAGAGAATCCTACGGCAACAAGGCGAAGTTTTCAAGCACGATTTAATGTTCCAAAAGGACCCGATGCAAAAACCATTCGTACGCACTTCGAAAAATTTCAACGAACAGGCAGCGTAACTGATGATCTAGTGGGGCATATTGGCCGCAAGCAAACCGCAGTTGCGCCTGAAAATATCGCCACAGTTTCTGGAATTATTCAGCGAAATCCAATGTCATCCGTCCGTAGAATTGCATCTGAGACTGATTTGAAGCGTTCCAGCACGCAGAAAATACTGAGAAAGAGCCTACACATGTTTACATTCAAAATTCAAACGTACCAGGCCATATCCGTACGAGCTGTGCAACAAAGGGTTGCCTTTGCTAATCAGACGCTCACAATGATTGATAGTGAAGGATTTGATGTTGGCTGCATCTGATTTACAGATGAAGCACACTTCCACCTGAATGGATACGTGAATAAGCAGAACTGGCGATTTTGGGGTTCCGAAAAGCCATATTGGTGTGAAGCGAAACCCCTGTATTCTCCTAAAATTACTGTGTGGGCTGCGGTATGCAGCAGAGGCATTGTTGGCCCTTTTTTCATTCGAGAAACGGTTACTGGTGCACGTTACGTTGCAATTTTGGAACAATTTGTCGCCACACAGCAAGCGTTAGAGGATCGACCAGGTACTGCATCGTTTATGCAAGATGGAGCCCGACTACATCGGACCGAACAAGTGTTTCGCTTTCTTGAGGAATACTTCGGGAATCGAGTCATTGCTTTGGAATATCCCAAATTTGCTGGTGCAGGCATGGATTGGCCTCCTTATTCGCTGGATTTGACTCCCTGCAACTTTTTTTCTGTGGGGCACAGTGAAAGACATGGTCTACCTGAAGCATCCCGCCACACTGGACGAGCTTGAATCGGCGATCTCTGTGGCATGTGAATCCATTTCGGTTGAGACACTACGAAATGTGATGGCGAATTTCATTCTTCGTTTGCGCCACCTCTGTAGTGCCAATGGTGAACATTTTGAAAACATTGTGATGTGATTGTTTGCAAAGATTGTTTTCATACGATTATTTCACTCATGTATGGTGATATGAGCTGTACAGCGTACAGCGCCGTCTGCCGTCTGTCAGCAGCTTTTGTAAATATTATTTCAAACTGCTGTATAAACTTCTTACAGCTTTCACAATAAACATATCGTTTACTGCATTCCTCTATCGATCTTTGTTTGCGAGATATTTAATTTTGAAAGCAGAAAGCCCTTTTCTGGACACCCTGTACTTTATTACATGGCCCTAATTTAGCGCCATACTGAAACACTACAAATACACGAAAATGCTGTGAACTAGGAAGCACCAGTGGGATTTTACCCTATTTTATACAATGAATTGGTTTCAATAAAATTTCGGAAGCTACAACTAAATACGACATGACAGTACAGGACAATGTAGTGATATACAGTACAGATCGTTTGTGCTCACTAATTAGCAGTTTTGCCTTCACAGGGATGTCTGTCTCAATCTGGTCATCAAGCCTGTATATTTTTATGTATCTTTGGTGACACCTCATGCTGAGTACAGATCAGCAAGATTAAATACAGCGGGACAGGAACATCAGTTCGTCTTAGAACGGCAAAAGTGAACCGTCGCTCAGACCACTGACAATTAGACAGATGACACATAAGTTGTAAATATGTACAACACATAAAAATTTTAAGTAATAACAGCCCTCGGTCGCAAAATGATGTCTTTAGGACCTAGGTTTCGGCCACTACTAAGAGTGCCTTAATCAGAAATAAAACATTTAAAGTGGGCTATAACATAAACACAAAGTTTTTGGAAAACTTTTTGTAAGTATAAGTACCGACTAGGAGTATAAAAAGAAAAGGCATAGTACTTACATGTCACGTACAAAATAAATATCAAGCGATAAAGCTTTGGTTACAAAATTTTAAAATCGAAAACGTAGAAGGCATGACTGATGCTACCCCAGCTCGTCATGTGTGAGCAGCCCTTAGTTGCTTGCCTCTGTTCTCTATTTTAAAATTTTCTGACTAAAGCTTGGTCGCTTGATATCTATTTTATACGTGACACGTAAGTAATATACCTTTTTCTTTATACTGGTAGTCTCTACTTACACTTAAAATAATTTTTCCTAAAACTTTGAACTTATGTTATGGGCCAGTTTAAATGTTTTACTTCTGGTGAAGGCACTCTTAGTAGTGGCCGAAACCTAGGTCAAAATGACTTCATTTTGCAAACGGGGCTGTTATTGCTTTAATTTTACTTTGTAACGGTCGCTGACAATGCAGGCATGTTTAATACTTTAAATACAACACTCCCAAAAATTGCGCTGTGCGGTATTATCTGTAGTAATGAAAGCCACTACTTATGTTCTTTTAATCGAAAACGTAAGCGCATTGATGTAGCTGTATTCGACTGTTCTTTCTACGTAGCCTTTTATTGTTAAAATTCCGGCACTTCCAAAAATTTCGGGACTATGTGGCTGACATTTGTTTTTATCCAGCAGCGTGATCATAGGTCTATAGGCTCAAAGATTTACATACCAGCTGTAGTATTTGTTTCTTTGGCACGTCCCCCAATGATTTTAAAAATTTCCAACGAATGTCAACCATAGCTGCCATCTTCTTTGATCTCGTGTCACCCAAGGCTCTGCAGATCACTGATAGTCGATACCCCATGTCTTGCATATTAGGTACTTGTACCTATGTTTGTTCATTCAATTTCTGTGTGGCCCTTTTATGGATACCCGTTCCTCTTCAACGAATGTGCTTAGTGTGATATTCGTTACAGCAGTATCTGTAGCCCCAGAGATCTGCAAACGTACATACATTACCACATGTCCCAGTACGTTAGACCACTATTCCTCTTCATAATTGTGTTAAATACCACTCTAAGATTTGTCATTACCAAATTGTGATTTGCGTCTATTTCTGCTCCAGGAACTGATTTCTAGTCAGCCAGATTTAGACTGTGTGCTGCTATGCTTGCTTACGACAAGCTTCGCTATGGTTCTTTGAGAAGTACACGGCGGATTTCCTTCTCATATTCGAGACAGCGTTCCGTATTTAATGACTTCGTCGTCAACGCGACGGTAACTCAGACAGCCATCTATTTGGATAAGAAAGGTGGTGACTTATCCTGGACAGTATGAGTGGTAGCTTTTGCTTCTTTTTTCTGGATGCTGGGAACGAAAACTAATGGCAATGTTGAACTGTTCCACTCCTTAAATGATATCCTTCGCGGAAGTCAACTTTTTTTCACTTCTGTCATTCTATACCACGCCATTAGGTAATCCAGCTGAAAGCCTCCTGTCTGCAGACCTTTTCAAAATATATAGTCTCCTCTTGGAATTCTTCAGCAATGTATTTAATGCTACCGTCTGATTTGCATGGTAGAATTCAACATGACTTTTCTCTTCTGTCACTTATGCTTTCTTTTGATGCGGCCACCCATGAATTCTTCTCCTTTATCAATCTGTTTTCCAGACTGGAACTTGCATGTCCTGCATTATTTGCTGGATGTATTAAAATCTCCCCCTTCAACAGTTTTAGCCATTTACATTAGCTCTATTACCACAGAGCATATGTTCTACCATTCTGTTTCTTCTTCTTCTGAGTTTTTTTCCATTTATTCGTTTCCTCTCCGATTGTGGGAGAACCTTCTCATTCCGTATCTTATCAGTCCACGTAATTTCCAACAATACTCTGTAGCACCACATCGTAAATGCTGCAGTTCTGTTCTGTTCCGGTTTCTTCACAGTCCATGTTTCACTACTGTACAGTGCTGTGCTCTAAACTCACGTTCTCAGAAATTTATTTCTTCAAATTAAGTCCTATGTTCAATACTGGAAGACGTCTCCAGTAGACTTCTCATCCATACTACCAAACCTATTTTTCCTCCTTACTGTCCCTACTATAACATTCTAGTCTCCATAGTTATTAAGGTTTGTGATCTGTTCGCATACAAGAGGCAGTCAGAGCGTTTTATCATCTCGAAAAGATTTAAAAATTTAGTCAAAAGTAATGTGATGAGTCGTTAGGCCGATCGTCATATTAGTTCAGACTTAAACGGTTCTGTCCCAGTGCTGAGATCTTCTTTGCGATTTCATTGGTGTTCCTCGATGGCTGAACACGTTCTGTTTAGAGGCGCACGTCTTTAGTTTGTGTCTATATGAACCAAAATGAAATGACGCAGTCCATGAATAAACTCCAGAGCGATTGCGCTGTTTTGTTTCGTGTCTTCTAGCGATGTGCTGCGACATGTATCATGAGAATTTCAATGTCTGCCAGTTGTGCTAACATGTATCTACAAATAAGCGAAAATTAGATTACTTAGTTTTACTTTTTGATGTGTTAATTAAATTTTTACGATGGCCTCTCTCCCTCTCTCTCTCTCTCTCTCTCTCTCTCTCTCTCTCTGGCCGGCCGCTGGTGGCCAAGCGGTTCTAGGCGCTTTAGTCTGGAACCGAGCGACCGCTACGGTCGCAGGTTCGAATCCTGCCTCGGGCATGGATGTGTGTGGTGTCCTTATGTTAGTTAGGTTTAATAGTTCTACGTTCTAGAGGACTGATGACCTGAGATGTTAAGTCCCATAGTGCTCAGAGCCATTTGAACCATCTCTCTCTCTGTCTCTCTCCTCTCTCTCTCTGCATCTCCTGCTTGTACATCTTAACAATTGTTGATGGCGTTAATTTTCTGTCGATCCCGATGAGAGTAGTTCTATTACTGTTCTGCTCAAGGTTCAGATGGTGCAAATAGATCTGAAAAGGTAACCTCCCCATCACACCCCCCTCAGATTTCGTTATAAGTTGGCACAGTGCATAGGCCTTGAAAAACTGAACACAGATCAATCGAGAAAACAGGAAGAAGTTGTGTGGAACTATGAAAAAATAAGCAAAATATACAAACTGAGTAGTCCATGAGAAGATAGGCAACATCAAGGAAAATGTGAGCTCAGGAGCGCCGTGGTCCCGTGGTTAGCGTGAGCAGCTGCGGAACGAGAGGTCCTTGGTTCAAGACTTCCCTCGAGTGAAAAGTTTAATTCTCTATTTTTGCAAAGTTATGAGCTGTCCGTTCGTTCACTGACGTCTCTGTTCACTGTAATAAGTTTAGTGTCTGTGTTTTGCGACCGCACCGCAAAACCCTGGGATTAGTAGACGAAAGGACGTGCCTCTCCAATGGGAACCGAAAACATTTGATCGCGAGGCCATAAGTCAACGGATTACTCCACAGGAAAACACGTCTGATACATTCTATACGACACTGGTGAGGGCATGTGCGTCACATGACAGGAATATGTTGTCGAGCCACGTAACTTGCACACTTGGCGAATGGGTAAAAAGATTCTCCTACCTTGCCCGATTTAGATTTTCTTGTGGATGTGATAATCAACCCCAAAAAACTGATGAAAACATAGGATTTTGTCACATAAACTGCAACAAATGAATGCAACAGTTTCACAGTCGCACAGTTTTCCCTGTGCTCTGTCAAAACATATGTTTTTAACGTTTTCAAACTTTTCCGTGTGTAGACCGTCAAATCCTGCATATGTCCAAGCAAATCTGAATGTCGTGGAATTTTGGAGAGCGAAGTTGATTATTTGTGAGTGCCTGAACTTTGATAATTGTCTGAAAATAAAAAATTAAACTCTTCGCTCGAGGGAAGACTTGAACCGAGCACCTCTCGCTCCGCAGCTGCTCACGCTAACCACGGGACCACGGCGCCCCTAAGCTCACGCTATCCTTGATGTTGCCTATCTTTGGCATGGATTACTCAGTTTGTATATTTTGCTTATTTTTTCATAGTTCCACACAACTTCTTCCTATTTTCTCGATTGATCTGTGTTCAGATTTTCAAAGCCTATCCACTGTGCCAACTTATAATGAAATCTAAGGGGGGTGCGATGGGGAGGTTCCCTTCTGAGCACTATGGGACTTAACATCTGAGGTCACCAGTCCCCTAGAACTTAGAACTACTTAAACCTAACTAACAGAAGGACATAAGTGTAACATATTATGAGAATTATTATCTAGATGCTCAGGAATATTTGCATTCAATTACTGTCTTAATATCATAAACACAGCACTAAGAGATAAAGAAGTTTAGAGAAGGCCAGTGGAATAGAGTGTCTACAAGCAGTGCCATCAGTGATTCAGGAGGTAAATTGTATATTGTATAAGAATTAATGTTTATCTCTGCTACAGAGTTCGACAGAAAAACGAGTTTAATCCGATGTAGCGTTCTTTTCGGCGTCCTTATTGGGTGTTTGGTGGGTTATAATTTAACGGGCTTTACAAACTCATTGGAATGTATAATTTAAACATCTCCAGGCGTCGATTCAAAAACTTTCGTTTGACAGTTACACATTCCCGCCTGTTTTTGCCACGTTTTGTGTATAAACGGCTAATGAGCAGAAAACGTTCAGTCCCGCTTGTTGTTTGATCCGAAAATTTACTTTTGAATAATGCATACCGGAAATCCCTGCTTTTACGCCCTCGGCGGAAAAGAGAGATATTTCCTGCGAAACGGACGGCTGCGGAGCAGATTTCGCATCACCGCCTTTATTTGATTGCTTGCTTCGCGAAAGTACCACTGCTTAACAGATTCCAAGTATATTTCCACTCTGTGCTCCTGATTTACGTATATCATGAAGGATACGCCAACATGTATATTGCTCTAATATGCAGGATCTGTTAAGTAGAAAACTGCACATAAAACTCATTCGTTGGAACCTAATTAAATTTACTGTTATAAATTGCTCTGCGCTTAACAGAAGCGAGTATCAATACAAAATACGACGGAATACTGATTACGGATTTTAGTCTAGTTCTGTAATTTAATTTTAGATTTTCTCTAGAGCGAAGAAATAGCGGCTCATAGGAAGATCGTTCGCTACATTTTCCCTACTCGGACGGGTTCCAGAAAAATTGTTTTGGAAATAAAATTTCCGACGTACATTGTGTATTAAGAAACAAATGAACCATAAGGAGATAAGTTGCGATGAAAACATTGAAATCTGTCTATACTGTATCTATCGCATGGTATCCTTTTGTCAAGAGTTTGGGTTACGCCTTGGAATTCTTAATGTTACGATTTTCAAGGACGTGAATCACTTGGCACCAGTAACCTTTTCGGAGAGGCTGTTTAGAAATCTTGTCAAATAAAACAGTATAGCAAACACTGTCACGTCTGTAAAGAAGCAGCGAACAGAAAAGCAAGAAGTCAGACACACAAGGAATTTGAATGGATTGAAAAGTGTACAGAGAATTGCCTCGCGGGAGACGTAATGGGATGTTTTAATAGGTATTGTCACAAGTAAAGTCTACGGATCAATCAGCTATGAAGTTCTGTTAGTCTATTATTTGGCCACAGATCACTGATGATAGTCGAAAATAGTTCAAATGGCTCTGAGCACTATGGGACTCAACTGGTGAGGTCATTAGTCCCCTAGAACTTAGAACTAGTTAAACCTAACTAACCTAAGGACATCACAAACATCCATGCCCGAGGCAGGATTCGAACCTGCGACCGTAGCGGTCTTGCGGTTCCAGACTGCAGCGCCTTTAACCGCACGGCCACAACGGCCGGCTGATGATAGTCGAATTCCATACATTAACAAAGGTAAAATCAGTGTCATAGACAATAAGTTTACCTAATTCAGATACTTCGTCAAATGATGACAAAAATATTCGGGGAAAAGATGTAGTGTTTTGTACAATGAAGTTTTTTTTGTGTCAATGTTATGAGAGCTAAATTATCTGTCTTTCGGCTTTTAGGCCATTTAATTAAACTCAGGATCCATTTTGGTATATTGTCTGAGCTATTTTTTATAGAACATCTTGCATGTTACAATATCAAACAATTGCGAGGTGGTTTACCTGGAGTGTGATTGTATCTTGTTGGGGGCAATCTCTCTAACCTACATTTTACCCAAGTTCTTTTGGAATGTCCCGAGACTGGTAACTTGTCAGTCTGGGTCGGTCTGAGAAGCGGAGAATAATTAATTAATCGCTGGGTACGAGATGTTACTCGCAATGGTTGGACTACCGAACAGAATTTAATCTTACTGTAAGAAGGAAACACTTAAATCTTAGAGGTGGGGCATTCTCTGACCTAAAATAACCGGGATATCTAGCTCTTAAGGTTTGTTGTAATAAGCAGCACTCAACCAAAATAGCTGACAGGAAATTAAAAAAAAAAAAAAAGAATCAAATGTGTGTGAAATGTTATGGGACTTAACTGCTAAGGTTATCAGTCCCTAAGCTTACACACTACATAACCTAAATTATCCTAAGGACAAATACACACTCCCATGCCCGAGGGAGGACTCGAACCTCCGCCGGGATGAGCCGCACAGTCCATGACTGCAGCGCCTTAGCCCTCTCGGCTAATCAGAACAGTTTAACTAGTGCACATATATAAGATCCACCTCTCAGAGCAGACGACCTAGGTTCTGCAAAGTGGGCTGTGGAAGCCTAATGGCTTGATTCGAAACCCTACTGCGTAAGGTGCAATCCTCACCATGTAACCTCCCCCTCACTTATCGACCTCAATGACAGTGAATGTTTAAACCGCGTGTACCTAATGGAAATCTGAGAAAAGCAATCGTCACCGAAGTTAATCTGTCGGTAAAGAGGAAGGAAAGGGTTACATCGTAATTGAAAGGAAAAATGCAAATGAAACTGGTGGAAATTAATTTTGAAAGGGGGTAAAATTAATAAAGAAAGTAAATGTGCGGCCGTTACGTTAACAATTAACTCGCGGTAATTAGATATTTGAGATTTGGGGGAAATTACGGTCGCCAGTCCTATGGACAATTACTATAGTAACTGAAAAAGAAAGGTTATTACACATATAATTAGCACTGGAAGCGTGGCAACTGAAGGTTGACACGTGTAGTGTGAAAACTGAAAGTTTGTCAGAGGTAATAAATTTCGCTACACTCTGACTTAATTTAGCAAAAGAATTAATAAAACCGGAAATTGAAAGTTAATTTAGTGACTGAAATTAATAGTGAGCTTTGTTTCTGAAGCACATCGAAATTCAGTAAAATACGGTTAGTCTTGGTCTACCTCAACAATCATTTCAAAAGCTACTTGAATCTACGGAATTTAGAAATAAGAGATTTAACTTTGAACTTGAATTAAATGATTCTGAACAATTAACAATAGTAAAATTTAGTACGTATCAAGCTGAGCTGCAGTCACAGGTAAGCTAAAATACGGAAACAAAACTCACACTCTTAATTTGTGCTTGTGTACTCTAAATATTGTAGCCTGCTATGAATACCTTAACTGAACTTTGAAATTCAAGCAGTGAAATCGAATGATATTACTTTAATGCTGGCGTTTGAATTTCAACGACACTCGGGTTCATTCCGGAAAAGGAAGGGACCCTGCTTGGTAATGCAATTGGGACAATGAGCAACAAAGGTTCATGCTGCGTTGCTGTAATTTTGTGATGCAACAGTTTTAAAAGCTGAGGTCTTCCATACAGTTCTAAAACTTTACGTGCTTCCAGTCTTCCTTGTTGGTTGATTGAAGGTTTGAAGCCGTCGATTGAGGAGGTGGCGACAGTCACTCATTGTCGGCCGTCGCTGTTGCAGAAGCTGGATGTTGGCGCGCCTTCTTCTCGACATGGTCACCAGGCGAAACGGGCTCTTGATGTGCGCCAGCTAACGCTTCCCGTCCGCGACACCGTGTCAGAAACTATCATAGCAAGTCGAGCGCAATTACATGCTGCCAAACCCCGAAAGCACGGCAACTCGCGGGAGCGTCACACAACACACCTGCTCCACTCCACTACTCCAGCCAGACTCCCCCTGCCCGCGCTCCACGCGACAGAGTTAACACTGCCAAAGTTCCTAAACACTTTGGTTCTCCACATGACCTATCGATGTATTCGTTCGATAGCATAGTTTTCCCTAGGCCAGACCCAGCGTATAAATACAAATAATATTCACAAAACAAAACAATCATACATCGACATAAATGCATATATATACAAATAGTAAAACAATTACAATTTAGAAAGACACAGAAATGTTATATCTTCAGGTAACAAAATAAGGAAAAAAATTGCAGTCCAGTAGATGGATATAGGAGGATATGTATTTCCGGCGTCACAACCAGGTCATTAACTGCCTGTGGTAACGGCCACTGATGTTCGTCTGTGCGTGTATAAAGGCGTCATCCGCTATCTCGTCGCGCACCATAGCTCTGTTGAAACTGGTACAGTGTGGGAATGCAATCTGCAGGCGCAACAGCATCATCAGCGTGTGTCGTCGACTGAAATTGGAGATACAGTGTCTAATCCTGGATATATGTGCTCAGTGATGGTCGACTAGGCCAATTAATCGTGACTTCTAATATCGCCGGCATGAATCAGTGAATAAACCCTGTGTATGTCGGGTAGGAAATTCATCAAGTAGGACTAAGTCAACCACAAGGATATGTATCGAGCAAACAGTGTTACGATTTTTCAAGGCCTATTACGCGTATCATCTCACGTCTCACCACCAAGCCTACACGGAAAATCTTTTGTGTGAATCCCTGGTACTGAAGGGACTGCGACATACGTCACGGCAAAAAATTGGGTCGATTTTTAGTGATTTCTTTGTTCATCACTTTTCTCCACTCCTTTTTACCATCGCCTGAACGTTTCCCTTACGAAGAATTCACATTAAACCTAGCGTCCTACTACGAACACAACAGAGGTATACGCGACTCCCACTGGTCCTGCAAGTTTTTACAGGAACGAGCTGTCCTCCAATAAAGGTGATCGAAAAAAAACTATTGTCTTGGAATACAGCTCCGAGCATCGATGGTGCAGCTAATTAGCTCAAATTTAGTTTCAGATAATCGACGGTTTGCTTAGAGAAGTCGTGTCCGTTGATTGTACAAAATGTATAGCGTATATCTTTTTTCGTTTTCATATTCATTTATGCCATTAATTGCATAATCTCTGAAATTAAAAGAAAACGTTTTAGGGTCGATAATACTTACATAGCTCGTATGATATAATTGCTTCCGTAGTTTCCCGGTATGAAAAGCCAAGCTAAAATAGTTTTGACTCTCGATCATCCCAACACACATGATTCGAACACGTGATGTCCTTCGCGAAAAATGCATAATCTGACCGAAGACACGTGCCAGTTAGTCGTTAACGAAGTATACGCTGTAAAGCAGTTGGAGCCCTCATTCGGGAAGGGTAAGGAGCACGCACATACCAACGAACACTATGGCAGACCAGCAGATTACGCTACTCCCGTCCAACAGCATCTCTTCGTAACTTCTAGAAAAATGTGGACGGCGTGTTGTTCAGTAAGGTTTACTGATATCACTGTTTCTACCTCTTTTTGTTGAGCTACAAGAGTGACCCAAACTACAACTATCCTCTACAGTGGAGGGAAAATATGATTGCATGTCTTTTAATCGGTTGTATCAGAGAATACTACGCTGATTTTAATTTGTGCAATTAACGACGTCGATCTCACAACAGCTTTTATATATAAACTATCCAGGTGTCCCAGCCTCTCACATGCAGCAGTAACTACCTAAGGCAAGACGACTGACAGGTATCCATACCTTGTCAAGTACAGTGTCGACGCGGTAACTGTTTTGTACCAATAATCCCCCAGTATCCTTGGGGAAGTAACTGAAACACTAAGTTTTGCAAACTTTTGGGGATCAACATACGTGACTGCCCACTGTCATTTTGAACAACAATCAAACTTTTCTGTATAGTTCGGCTATGCCGACGAGCTAATTATTGGCGCACTACAGATTTTTGTATACTATGCATTGAGCGAGGCAAAGATGTGCGAATGTAATTTAGCAAAATGTTCAAATCGGAATCAGCTTCCGTAGCCTGTGAAATTTGCGGATGATTCAGAGGAAAGGACTGGAGCAATTCAGAATCGTAAGAATTGATGTGACAACAGGATGCAGCAGAAGCGTCAAAGGCTGTATCAGGGCCAATCGGAAGACGTGAAAGTGTGTCCGCATTATCATGCTTCGCAGTCGGACGATACAAAGTCTCGTACTGGTATTAAGACGACAACAAAACCCATCGTTGCAGTTTTTGGGCAGTTCGTACAGGGAGCGGCTTCATTGGATGAAACAAAGGCTGCAATGGCTTGTGATCTATTACCAAGCAGAATCACAGAGGCAAACGCGACCTGAAGGTTTGGAGAGCAAAACCATTGGAATTGCCCATTAACAGGCTGATATGGGCGAAATAACTCCACTATCTTGCAATTCTCTAACTTCAGCAACAACTTTATCCCATAATAAAATTGGAACAGTTCTGGCCTGGCAAAATTTAGGCTTTCCCAAGGCTTCAGAAAAGAATTCCGGCCAGTCTTTAAGCAAGCTAGCTATACTGTCCTTTGCCTTGAATGCAGTCACTGACAACACATTGTCCCGAATGTTAATGGCAAACAAACCAGATGAATGAAGGCCAAATACGTTCTCACAATTGCGTGATTGTAGCACAGCTAAGGTCACAGTTCGCGTATGCAAGCGATATGTGGCAGGCAAAGTACTTTTTCTGTGAATGGGATCGACTTGTCACTTATAAGCCGACATGTGTGCTAGTTTTAGACATGCGCAGGTAGCTTAACAGTTCATATGTGTTACGATTTAGCAACGTGACAGAGGACCCGTGTCCACGTGAAATTTCATACATTTCCCACAAATCAGTAATTGAACAAAAGTTTTGTTTCAGTGACGTACCACTGAAGAAAATGTTCGCTTGTTAGTTTTCCTAATGTCTGCAGCTGGCTTTGAATATACTACATTGATTACATGGGCCTTGTGACTAGATATTTGTGAGTGGGCAGAATTCTTAAGTTTGTTCAGTTGCAAAAATACAGATTGTACGTGACCGTTCTTGTCACATGCGTAGCAATGTGCTTTTGTTGACGGGCAGTCCTGGCGTTTGTGCAGTGAATAGCACAGAGCGCATGACTTAATATTGTTTGCCTGTATAGAGAGCTGTTTATGCGGAGTGGCCTACGCAAGCTGTCAATGCCAGATGGGCCTGTCGCGAGGAAGAGGCGACTCAACGTAACAAATTTATGGCTGAATTTATCAGCCGACACAGAACCTGAATCGTACTGACTGTATTTGCACTATTTGCTGAAATTATGAATCGGGCTGTTTCAAAATTTGTTCTATAAGTCAGACTTCAGTTACATTGTAACCGATCGCATCACTCAATATAACATCGTAGTATAAAGCACAACAACCACATTTAAATTGGCATGTACTCGTCATACCAAGCAAATCTGTTTCCTACTCGCGATTAGTCTGTTGTGACCGTTTCTTGCAATTAAAGAATTGATACTTAGCTGCTATCACTTTCACTTGTTGGTCACAATAGTTAGCGAATCTACAAACTCATGGTAGTAAAGCTCCTCGAAGTGGCATTAGGTAATAATTTCTGAATGAGTCTAAACACTGCAGTGCCTATCATGGACAAGAAATAGTGGAGCCGGCCGCTGTGGCAGAGCGGTTCTAGGCGTTTCAGTCCGGGACCGCGCTGCTCCTATGGCCGCAGGTTCGAATCCTGCCTCGGGCATGGGTGTGTGTGACGTCCTTAGGTTAGTTAGGTTTAAATAGTTCTAAGCCTAGGGGACTGATGACCTCCGATGTTAAGTCATATAGTGCTCAGAGCCATTTGAACACTATTAAAGCAAGTAAACATAGCTGCAAAGGAAAGAAAAAATAGAACTAAGGCGGCAGCCAGAAAAGCCCATGAGCAAGAAACAGATTGCCAGTATGGGATCCATTGGTCTTCTCGTCTCCAATGTTGTATCCTGCCTACACGTCAAATATGGGGTGCCTAGGAAACCTGCTTTTCGGATCACTAGACAACAATTCGAGCAAATCTTATTAAAGAGGTTTTCTCACAGTAAGACAAATGACAATAGTTAAATTTGAGAACTTACAATGAGTTGCAAGCAAAGGATGACATGAAAATAAGAAATCTCTTCAGTATAGAAAACACTAAATAGCAGAAGAGAAACGGCTAGCCTTGATGCTATTCTTGAACTCGCTGCTGTAAAACTCGCAGAACTGGTTAGTCTTCAACAGGACAATAGCCAGTTGGGTGCAGTGCTTCCGTTCTCCTCGCGTAGAGGGAGCTGCCGTCGGGTTGTCGTCCTAGAGAGGGGTCAGTCTGCGTCCGATTGGCTGACGTCTTCTTCACAGCCCTGTCTGCTCTAATGGTCCCGACTGGCGTGCCGGCGCTTGACTTTCCCTATTACAAAATTTATGTAAATTTATGTACTAGAAGTTCTCCCTCGCCGGCCGGAGTGGTCAAGCGGTTCTAGGCGCTTTAGTCTGGAACCGCGCGACCGCTACGGTCGCAGGTTCGAATCCTGCCTCGGGCATGGTTGTGGGTATCGTCCTTAGGTTATTTAGGGTTAAGTAGTTCTACGTTCTAGGGGACTGATGAGCATAGATGTTAAGTCCCATAGTGATCCGAACCATTTGAACCAATCCCATAGTGCTCAGAGCCATTTGAACCAGCCGTTCACCCTCGGAATGTTTTTCATCGGAACGTGAAAGGGAAATTACTCTGTAAGGTGGAAATGTAATTTTGATTTCGATAAGTTATCGATGTGCATGTTGGGGCTTATAGGCGCTCAACGTCGATGCGCATGTCAATGTGAGAGCAAGTTATGTTAGTACTAAATAATTTTTGGTCTTGTTATGCCACAGTCTTTGCCTCTGCGCAGTCTATTTCATGTTGGTAGCTAGTTAACTTTGTCCACTTGCTCAGAGCTGAGAGAAAAACCACCACACTTCCCCGAATCATGCATTAAGGTATGAATTGATTAAGTTGTTTGAATTTATAGAAATTATCTGTTAACATTGTACCATTCTTAAATCATTCTTCGCTTGAATGAGAATTTCACTCTGCAGTGTAATGTGCGCTGATATGAAACTTCCTGGCAGATTAAAACTGTGCGCCGGACCGAGACTCGAACTCGGGACCCTGGCCTTTCGCGGGCACGTGCTCTACCAGCTGAGCTATCCAAGCTGTGTGCTTGGGTAGCTCAGTTGCTAGAGCACTTCCCTGCGAAAGGCAAAGGCCCCTGAGTTCGAGTCTCGGTCCGGCACACAGTTTTAATCTGCCAGGAAGTTCCATTCTTTACTTCTTTAAGTGTAGTATTGTTCAAACCAATGCTACGTTCAAGATCGTGCAAAGATTGACTCTGTCTTTTTTGAATGCATACTTCATTCTAAAGTCGTTGTTCTGGCATACTATTTCATAAATTACCTTCCCCACTCCACTGTACAAATGTTTATCACCATGAACAACCACATGGCACCCTGTTCATTATTGTTTGAAATTTATTTAGAAACAGAAATATAGCTTAGCCGCTGCCTGCTTCCTGTTTGCTGGTGTGCTTTCGAGAAATCTGCAACAACTTTATCAACATTCGTGGTAAGCGAAAATTTTGATTACACCACATAGTTGTTTTATTTCAGTTGCGCGTTTAGTTAAATGTAAGTTGTATTCAGACCAGTTACATTTTAATTCAAATTAGATTCTCTTTAGTAAAAATTTTGCGTACGAGTTTAAGTTGGATAACAATGTGCGAACACAGTTTTGATAATACATAGACCTTTTATGAAGTGGGAGTTATAGTAGGGTGAATTTCATATAGAAACAAATATAATGGGGAGGTTACAACATTTGTATTAATATACGAAAAGATATCTACATAGCTTTATATATTATTTAAGTAAATTTAAATATTGTAAAATCTAGTCTCACATGGGCGCCACTCTAATTGCAGAAGGGTTTTACTAATCTAATAACATGAAATGGTATTCGTCGTATAATTTGACGTTGTTTGCAGTTGCGGCCTTTTATAGCCGATATGTCAACAACGTGTCCCCGTATTTATAAGGGAGATAGAGTAACAAATCTGTTACGTGAAATACTAGTGTAATATTTTTCATCTCACACTAAGGAGAATTTTCTAAAGAACGGCTAGCAATGACCTAAGTGAGACGTTACGCTATTCATACAACAGCAATTTTTCAGTCAAGAGCATGTTCATAACTTATTTACATGGAAAATATGGACATTTATATTTATTCTCCATGTAATGTAAGATTTTCTTAGACATAAAGAGAACATTTAATACTTTTTACAGAAGATAAAGGTATTATCTGTGTCGATGGACAATACTTGGCAGTCTGTAGTCTGAAATTCAGGACAATCTGAGTAGTAGTACTTGCGCAGTTATTTATGCTGAATAAAGATGTACGTTTTTTATCAATAAGCAGGCCGCTGTGGCTGCATTTCAACAAATTAGTAGTCCAGACAATAAACACCGTCAACAACGAAAATCTCCGTCTGAAATTAATTCTTCAAATGCTCAGAGAGAGGAAGTTATTTTTTACGTAACTAAAATCACATGTCACTTTAACATACATAAGTTATATTTTAATGACAACAAACATACAATTTCCAGCGGTACAAACCTTTTATCAACAGAACGAAATACAAGTATCCAGAATTACAATCTACTTAGCGATGAGACCGAAAAAGCCGAATGGTCACATAGTAGACCATATTCTCTACATTACAAAAGAAAGAACTTCCTGGAAGTATTTTTTTTTTTTCTTTTTCGAATCGTGGAGAGGATTCGTATAGCCATTTACAAACTCAGACAAAATTTCTGTGTTCCATGTCTCTGCTATTTACGTCATTTTGACACATTACACTTACATTTTGCACTAAATATTTCCAGGAGACGTTGCAAAGCCTCTGGAAATATTTTGTCTTTCTTATAACTTATACGGAGGAAACATTACCAATTCGTTGACTGGAAAATGTTAATCTCTACATTTACAAAGTAGATAATCAGTAAGAAGGTACACTTGTTTTGTCAACATGCAAGTGTTCAACACTAAATATTCTTCATTTCACACGGTAATTGTATACCAGGCAAATGTAGTCAAACACTGTGATAATGAAAACTATTGCATTATGATGTTAATAGTGTGGTGGAACATGCTGTGTGGTGTTAGTCAGCAAAATACAGATCGGAAAAAAATTTGTATGCTTCCCGCGGTGTGACTAAATGCTCACTCATGTGGGTTCACAGGCGTCGGAAAACCCGAGAATGAAAATCGACCTGGATCCTTTAAGTTGCGTTGTCTGACTGTGTATTGTGATTATTAAGTTCGTGAGTCACTGCAATTTCATGTGATTTGTTTTATGAACACATATCTGAATTACATATGAAGTACAAATTATTATGCAGGGACAGCAGTTACAATTGAAAATATGTTGTGAGCGCGTAGTGTGAAGCAGTCGCCCTCTTTTTCTGGCGGTGGCGCCGCTACGGCATTCGCAGCTTTGGAGTCTCCCTCTGGTGGAAAAGGGAAAAGGTTGCCGGCTCACGTGCATTTAAGGGGCGCTATAAGCTCGCCAGTCGGGCAGTTCGTCAGTCGGAGTGAGTCTGGGACAGTCTCGCGTCACCGGTTGCTGGTCTGTCTCTCGTTCGCATTTGTGCGGCAGTTAGTGTCTGTCTGTCGTCGGAGTGCTAGTATGTCTGTCGTTTGGATCAAACTTTAAAGCCAGAAAGTGAGAGTCTTGCCACGCCGCCAGTAACAGAACTCAGCTAGTGGTCGCCCGGTCGGGGATGAGTTCCTGCATTTGAGTTTGCGCTAGGCCGCCAGTCTGCTCGAGTTGCTCGGGCAACGGTCATTGGCCGTTGGATCGATCGTCGGTCGCGCACTGAGACACAAGATAACTTGTTCGCCTTGAGCGTCGACGCATGTGAGGTCCCCAAGTGAGTCCACTGGGCCGCGCCGTATAGAAAGGGGTAGTGGCTTCGTGGTCGACACGAGAACGACAGGAGTCAAACCACGACATCGGGCTGGCCGGTAAGAGCCGCGACACCGTAAGATGGGAGATCGGCGCGCCTTCCTGCGTCCGTTGAAGCGGCTGGCAGCGGACGGTTCGGGAGAGCGTTGGGGGTGCTGCGCCAGGTCTTCGCCAGAAATCGCAGTTTATTAGAAGTTAAGTAATTGGAGGGATGGATTCATTTACTTGCTAAATTCTACTTGGGTCCTTGGTGAGGTCACCAGCCGCTTTGTTTTGGGGTCGTCCCACCATTCTTCTCCGTGTGCCCACTCGTGGGAAGGTGTTTATTTATGAATTGGACGGTCCGTTTATCCCTTGTGGAGTAGGGGCGTGTTAGAGCAATCTGTGGTTCGGTTTGTTCAGTAATCCCTCTGTCAATCTGCCATACGTTAATAGCTGCCTCTGTCATGTTTGTCGGATTCGGTGTTACCAAATTTATTGATTAAGGTGTAAAGGCCGAATTCCTGAAATATGTTTGTATCTTGCTTATCATCTTGAGAGGCGGTATATGTGTAATGTAAAACATGTTGGTACATTTTATGTAAGACTGCATTTCATGGGTTTTTATGTAAATGGTCATTTTAGTATATAAAGTTGCCACCCTTCCACCGTAATAGTTTTCTTTTAAAAACAAGTTGCACTTTCGTTGGCAATTCATTTTTTTTTTTTTTTATGTGAATGTTTTGTACCATTTCGATCCCTCCTAAGGGGTGCATAGTTTATGTTTTTGTGTGAGTTGTCAAAATTTTTAGTTTAAAGTAATCTGGTGTGTTGCAGATTTGCACCAATGTAGTCTTTGAGAGGTTGTTTTGAGCGGTCGTGACTACGGCTGTGTTAGAAGGGAGCGGTAAGGTTCTCAGCCCGAAAGCTCGTACCGTGAAAAATAAAAATAAATAAAAAATTAAAAAAAATTATTTCTGCCTCTGAATAAATTGTAACTTGAAATTTAGACGGTGTTTTCTGATTATAATTATTAAATCTGTCGTTTTTTTTAAAAAAAAAAAGATTTTTAGGAGTAAAATTTCTATTCGTGGAAAGAAATTTGTTTTCAGCAGTTACCCACTGGCAACTACCTCCACGCTCACATAGTGTGATTAAATGTGTTAATGTTCTTGATGAATCGCTACTAAATAAAGTAAATTCTTTAAGAAAAGATTTTGAAAGAAAATCCACGGTTCATGTTCCTTATTGTACAATACTTCTGCTATGGTTTAGCATATGGGCGTAACCAGTGTGCCCGTGCACTCTGTGTTGAAAACTATTCACAGTGGAGAGTGCCCCTGATAAGCTGTTCGGCAGACTTTTCCAGAGTCTGACAAGGGAACCTACCCATCACACCCCCCTCAGATTTCATTATAAGTTGGCACAGTGCATAGGCCTTGACAAACTGAACACAGATCAATCGAGAAAACAGGAAGAAGTTGTGTGAAACTATGAAAAAACAAGCAAAATATACAAACTGAGTAGTCGATGAGAAGATAGGCAACATCAAGGACAATGTGAGCTCATGAGCGCCGTGGTCCCGTGGTTAGCGTGAGCAGCTGCGGACCGAGAGGTCCTTGGTTCAAGACTTCACTCGAGTGAAAAGTTTTTCTTTATTTTTGCAAAGTTATGATCTGTCCGTTCGTTCACTGACGTCTCTGTTCACTGTAATAAGTTTAGTGACTGTGTTTTGCGACCGCACCGCAAAACCGTGCGATTAGTAGACGAAAGGACGTGCCTCTCCAATGGTAACCGAAAACATTTGATCGCAAGGCCATAGGTCAACCGCTTCCTCCACAGGGAAACACGTCTGATATATTCTATACGACACTGGTGACGGCATGTGCGTCACATGACAGGAATATGTTGTCGACCCACGTAACTTGTACACTTGGCGAATGGGTAAAAAGATTCTCCTACCGTGCCCGATTTAGGTTTCACAGTCGCACAGTTTTCACTGTGCTCTGTCAAAACATATGTTTTTAACGTTTTCAAATTTTTCCGTGTGTAGACCGTCAAATCCTACACATATCCAAGAAAATCTGAACATGTCCTGGAATTTTGGAGAGCGAAGTTGATTATGTGTGAGTGCCTGAACTTTGATAATTAACTGAAAATAAAAAATTAAACTCTTCGCTCGAGGGAAGACTTGAACCGCGCACCTCTTGCTCTGCAGCTGCTCCCGCTAACCACGGGACCACGGCGCTCCTAAGCTCACGCTATCCTTGATGTTGCCTATCTTGCAGATGGACTACTCAGTTTGTATATTTTGCTTATTTTTTCATAGTTTCACACAATTTCTTCCTGTTTTCTCGATTGATCTGTGTTCAGATTTTCAAGGCCTATCCACTGTGCCAACTTATAATGAAATCTGAGGGGGGGTGCGATGGGGAGGTTCCCTTGTGAGTGACACATGTACCCTAGCTACTCGGAAGACTGACAGTAGAAGGCCCCGCACAATGCGTACGCCTGACATGGAGGCGCGTGTGCTACGTTCGGTGGAAGAAACCCCTGGGTTGAGTGTGCAACGATTAGCAGGAGCAGAAGATGTGTCACACACTCTCCTATCTGGGGGTTGTATTACATAAACAGTTGCTGTACACGTAATTTCTACAGCGCGTTCAGGCCACAGGATCATCATGGCAGACAGCAGTTCTGTCAATGGCTGCTGCAGAAGTGCGTCGCAGATCCACTGTTCACATCCAAGATTTCATTTACCGATGAGGCAGGTTTCACTAGAGGTGTTGTGAATTACCATAACGAGCATGTGTGGGCACGTGTAAATCCACAAGCAATTCGGAAAAGGGGTATCAACTTCGATTTTCAACTACAGTATGGGAGGACGTACTTGGCGATAGAATAATAGAGCCGTACGTGCTAAGGTAAAGATTAACTGGGGAATTATCTGTAATTTCTTATTTAATTGCGTGAACATGTGACGCAGACATGTCAGGGTTGTTTGATTGATCGTGGGGTCCTCACAACTTGGCCTGCTCTTTCCGCAGAACTCAATCCCTTAGACATTTGGTTATGGGGACGCTTGAACGAATTGGTCTAGCCCAAACCAATCAATGATGTACAGACCCTACAATGCGTGCCAGCCGGTACAACAACTGAGTATACTTCAAAGAGTACTTCATACTTTACGCCGGAGGAGAGAGGGATGATGAATGTACGCCACGTTGAACATCCTGTAAGAATGTGCTTTCCGCAGAAAGCATGCAATTTTGCACACATGTTTATTATCTCATAAAATATGCATTTCCTGTACCATGTTTATGGACTTATTGTTTTTGTATTACTACCTTTTTTCTTGAGTACCACTACCTCTCAAGGTATTTTTCTGAACGCCCTGTATACTCTCGGTCAACTCAGTACGTGTGCTATTCATTTATTGCACTTTGTCTAGTGACAATGAACACTAACTTTTGTACTAGAATGATCGTCTTTGGTAATGCAAGTATCGAATTTTTAAATCTAATGCATTTGTCAGCGTCTGCACGGTCGCAGATTTCGACCGGTTACGTGAAATAGTTATTGTTGCGCCGTTCATGGGTAGTCCGTCTCTCAACTTCTGACACTGATTTCATTCTTTCACGGTGTATTCCTCTTAAAAAGGATCTCACTGCTCTTCTTAGCTACTCATTTACATAATTACGCAGTGAAGGTCCTTCCCTTCGGATTAAAGCGGTGTTTGCACTCGTAGAGCGTGTTCTATTGCACTGATTCCCATCATTTAAAGTCGTTTATCAGCTCACACACGTTTCTGACTACCCACGACTGTTTATACATAGAAAGTGCTTGGACGCAAATTCGAATTACTATTCACTGCCCGTACATCAATGGCTCATCATACATGCGGAAGTACTTCGATCAGTTTGTTTAGACAATCACGTCCTTGTACTGAATATCTCTTAGGAAAATTTCCGCTATTGATGTATCATTACATAAAATTGCCTTATACAAGTTGTCTTTCAGTAAAATGGAATCAGTTGCTGACCTCACTGACCTACAAACGCTGTGTATGTATCACGTTAGTGTTTCAATCATATCAATTCCCTTTAGTGACTTATAATCTCAATGAGGACCTTTATGCATGTATCTCAGCCTAAACAAAGAAACTAACGCGAACCAAGAAACGCGGCTTTAGAGAACGAGATGGACTAAATTGTCCTTTTTTTTCTTAAAGGAACTAGAACTCGGTATATCTCTGATGTGATCAGTGAGTCAGCATGGCATGGCATCGTAACTGATAAACATTATAGGATCTGTGTCCATGTTCTCTTTATTTGAAACTACTTATTTATGCTGGCAGTACATTCTTCCTGTTAGGATTTCCCAGCACGTAACAACACTCAAGAGGTATGCTGAGAATTTTATGTTTCCCATTACACAATAAGATCGATTTCTTATTTTTCTTTTTGTTTAGTGATGCCTTTGGATGGACCTAAACAGCATTAAATCTCCAACATTGCATAATTGTGTTTTTGTTGAAGTTTTGTCTTTCCTATGAAGACTAGCTTGCTCTGAAACTGTGACTAGAGGATGCTCTACTTTATCTTCCTGGGTTGCTTAATTTCTTTTCATGTCAGGACAATGAACTAACTATTCATTGGATTCTCTAACAGGAAACATAAGCT
The DNA here is from genome assembly GCF_021461385.2 of Schistocerca piceifrons. NCBI lineage: Eukaryota > Metazoa > Arthropoda > Insecta > Orthoptera > Acrididae > Schistocerca > Schistocerca piceifrons. The sequence continues at coordinate 439,692,483 of NC_060143.1, forward strand.
CTGAACATTCAAAATCGTAGAGGTATGAGATAGATTACTATAATTTTTTCAAATAGAATGACGTAGTCGACCCATTTCGTTTGCTTGATGTGAGTGTAAGTTCTTACATATCTATTCAGCTCTCGAATTTTTCTCTGTACGGGCTTACTACTCTGGCTAAAGTGGGATATTAAAATAGGTTTTATATCCGATAGTTGTATGAAATTTTTCCACCACCTACTTACAAAATAGGAATCACTATCAGATAAAACGGAAATGGTTTTTCCTACCGTTGATAGGAAATCAAAACAATTATGCTGATAATAGAGATGAATGTTGCAGATTTTATTGGGTACATCTTTACATATTTACTAAAGAAGTCGTTTATAACGACGACTACGCAAGCAATACCCCCCCGCCCCCTCCTGGGCAGTTGGAAGGCGTCCTGCTATATCCAAAACAATGATTTGCACGCATTTTACTGGCAATGTTGGAAGCAGTTCAGTTTTATTGTTCACACTGTAGGCTTTGGCTTTTGGCAAACGACACATGTTCTTAGTAACCTCCGTGCCTCCTTCTTCGAGTTGTGGTAATGACAATACTGGGTTATCTTTCCTGAGGATTTTTCTATGCGAAAGTTCCCCCAGGTATAAAGAGTACACCAAAGGTGCACATACAAGCACACACACACACACACACGCACGCACACACACACACACACACACACACACACACACACACACACACACAATTTATCAGGGTTAGTGTTCTGTCTATAGTGTAACACTTCTTCATGCAACTGTTAATGTTGACTAACTGCACGTACAGAGTCAGTTCTTAAGGTTTCTTCTCTGTTTCTCCACATATGGTCTGCATCCTAATCTATGTTCCTACACATATTCTGGTACCCTTGTCTGTACTTAGCATCTCTGATCAGAAGTAGTTTGTACACTGAAGATTTTTCAACCATGTGGGTAAATTCCGACAGACCTTGGAGTAAACTGGATAAGGCATCTGCTACTGTGTTTTCCTGTCAATTTACATAACGAATTTCGAATAATGTCCATCGAGATAGCTGTGCATGAAATAACGTGCAGTACAAAAGGAAACTGAGTGCCTGATTGTCGTACAATACGTTAACATGTTTTCCATAAACATGGTAATGATATTTCTTAAACGCGCACATTACATTCTGGACCTCGACTTCGGTCACTGAATATGCTTGTCCGCACCCTGACAGATTGCGAAACCAATGATACTAACTTGAGTTTCCCCGAATGTTTCATCTGTCAGGAAGATGCGCGCCCTCAAGCCAAAGCTTGATGCATCTGTTGTCAGACAGAAATCCTTATTAATGTCTGGCTGTTTCAGAATACCCTAATCATCTAGGGCCTGCTTAATAGCATCGAATGCAGTCTTGCATTCATCGGTCCAGTGCCAATGATCATTCTTTCTCAATAGGCACAGGGTTTTTAGAAACTGCACTGGCACGAAGCCTCTAAAAAATGAGGTGAGCCCTAAATATGACTTTCATTGTCTTTTGCATTTGGGTTATGAAAAATTTTAAATGTTATCGATCTGTCCTGGCTCAGGTACAATTCCTCTGTGTGTGATTATATGTCCGAGAAACTTAATCTGTTTGCGCCCAAACCTGGATTTTTCATGTTACCTGTGTTGTCGGCATTCATAGGCGTAATTAGTACTCTCTCAACGAATTCGCTTGTCATCAATTAGTTAAATCCATAATTAAGTCATCTACATAGACAGTTAGCTTCTCTAGAAGGGTAACACCAGATTTTTCTAAAAATACCTTTTCCTGTTGATGCAACAGCGGTGAAAGGTGTCGCTACTGTGCGGGAGTTAGGCAGTCAGATTCCAGCACTCGGGTTTAATCAGATTGTCGGTTTACTGTGTTCGTTGCGTGTGATTCATTTCATTCTTACAATAGCCATCCTTTGATTGGTTATTGCCTTCTATCAGATTCGCCGTACTCGAACCGCTTGCAAGGAATGTCTATGGCTTTAATCACATCCATTGTTAATTTCCTTCCCTGATCTATCAAGCTAATAAGTCCACGTGAGAGGTCGATCTGTGCGTCCCTTTCGCGTGTAATATCCCGTCCCAAAATAACAGGGACTGATAAATTATTTCCAACAGAAGAGTGCATCCTACGGTTCCTTTTCTGAGTATCTCTTCGCCCTGCACGTGGTTCTTGATTATTTCACTTTTTTGACCGATGTCTCTAACTACTTCACAATTTTGCACTGGCGACATGGGTAGCCTTTTAATCTGATTGACGCGTCTAAATAAATTATTATCCATCACCGAAAGCGATGCTCAAATATCGATTTCCAATTGTAGTTGAATGCTATGTATGCTGCCTTTTCCTGCAGCTTGGACTTTCTCGACACTTTCTTTCTGACAATGACGGGTATCCTCGGAGAGTTTCTGCCTGATTTTTGCCCGTCATTACACCTTAGGCTTATTTCATCTGAACTCGACAGCCGACAAGCCGGCATTTTTGCTGGGCCGATACGGGACCTACCGCCTCTTCACACGTAAGCGACAGATGCACGGCATGCTGTGCCGTCCTTACGTGTCCGCGTATTCGGCTGACGTCGACTACAAATGGAGCACGACCATCTACTAGCGTAGTATCTCGTGTACAATCGTTTGTGTGTGTGTGAAATCTTACGGGATTTAACTCAAAAAGATTCAAACGGCTCTGAGCACTATAAGACTTAACATCTGAGGTCATCAGTCCCCTAGAACTTAGAACTACTTAAACCTAACTAGCCTAAGGACATTACACACATCCATGCCCGAGGTAGGATTCGAACCTGCGACCGTAGCGGTGGCGCGGTTCCAGACTGAAGCGCCTAGAACCGCTCGGCTACAACGGCCGGCGGGACTTAACTGCTAACGTCATCAGTCCCTAAGCTTACACACTACTTAACCTAAATTATCCTAAGGGCAAACACACACGTCCATGCCCGAGGGAGGACTCGAACCTCCGCCGGGACCAGCCGCACAGTCCATGACTGCAGCGTCCTAGACCGCTCGGCTAATCCCGCGCGGCCACAGCCGTTTGAAAAACAGAAGAAGAAAAAGAAGAATAAGAGTGCATTGAGTCCATCCGATCCATGTGAGAAGAGACGAAGTGGGTGCCTTCTTCGTTCTTTTTGAGTAATTAAGGGGAGATTAAGATAAGTTTTTTAATTATTTTCGGATGAGTTTACGAACTTTTGACCATCTACATGCACGAATGCGGAGATCCATTCAGCGCCTTACTACATCCTTCCGAGAATGTATCCAGCCTATACAAATGTTGGCAATTACAATCATGTGAGAAGGAAAGAAAAAATAGCTAAAATTAAAAAAATATATGTCTTCCTAAATGATGTACATTTTTCTTTTACACCTTAAAAAATTAGAACATCGGTTAAACATTTCCACAATCAGTAAAATAGTGAAATGTGTGTGGCAAGCTATTTGGTCTCTGCGTTATGAATGAATGCCTCTACCCACCAAAGACGACTTTAAAAACATCGCTGGAAAATTTGAGCAAAGAGCTCACTGCATCGGACCTACAGATGGAAAGTACTTTCGTATCGTCCATCCATGATCCATGTAACTCAATGTACTACAGTTACAAAGGATATTCATCTATATTGTTGATGGTTGGGGCTGACTCTTGACTATAGATTTATCTACGTAGATATGGGCAGTTATGGAAAAGAGAGTGGCTCTACTATATTTAAAGAATTTTTTTTTGTGGAAATCATTGATGCAAAAAAAAGTGGTGACTCCTGAAGATAGGTGCCTCCGTAGTACAGTAAGTCCAAAGGTACCTTTTTTTTATTGGTGGTCAAGCGTTTGGACTGCATCAACACCTTCTACGACCATACACTGGGCACCACTTAACACTTGCTAATTAAGTGTTCAATTATTGCCTGTCAAGAGGCAGGAGGTATGTAGAATGTTTATTTGGGTTACTGACTAATAAGTGGAGAATATTCCGCAGAGCTATAAATTTAAAACCCGATTTTGCTCTTGACGTTGTCAAGGCATGTGTTGCTTTGCACAATACCATTGTTAAAAGAGAAGGCTACAGCCCTGAGGATGCTCTGTCCATAACTGGGCTTGAAAGTATAACTAAAGGTGAATTTTTGCCAATAAATTATTATTTTATGACACTTGATTGATTTGTGAAACAACCATTATCTAAAATTTAATATGCCACTGATGTAATTTTTTTTTTGTATTTGACATAAAAAATATGAAGATTTGTAAGTACCATAGTCGTCTCTGTCTTTGTCACACATCTGTTCAAAGCCTTCGTTCAGTTCTTTGCAAACTTCGATCCATGTGTTCTTTGCTTGTAGTCTGTCGTTTTAAGTACCTAAAGTCTAGTCCCACAAAACTGGTCGTTCGTGAACTAATATTATAAGGATTTCGATATCAATTTCCGCCATGACACAGTAGACTAGAAATGTGCAGAACAGATTGAACCACCAGCAAAGCAAAACATAACAGGCCGGTACACGATAGTTGTCGGGTAGATGCGTAACGCTTTACTCTTCTGCATGCCCCACCTCCTGTGCCGGTATTTCCGCACGACACTGACAATGCGACGACACAGTGGGACCCGCCGGCATCCAAAAGCCTCGGCCCGGCTGTCGGCTGTAGTTTAGCCGTCCACGTGATCTGTCGGCCTGGTGTGAAACGTACCGTGAGCACCTCACCCTCACAACCGGGTAGCCGGTGCCGGCTGCCGGCTGCCAGGAAGATGTGAAATAAGCCTTCAGCATGTGTAGAACATTTTGCTGAATGCCTTCAAGCAGTGCCGCGACCGCCTGCCGAAAGCTTATGGGGGTCGAACTTAGATAGACACTCGTGAAGATTTACTCGATTATTATCTGTCACCTCCACGATATGTACACCATATTGCAGTGTTTGATTTCGAATATTTTGCTGTGATGGCTGCAACTGCGACTTGTGTCTTGCATCAGGCATAAGAATCGAACTAGCTTAATGTATTGTTACATTCTGAGATTGTTATGGTTGTTGCCCTGAATTAGGATTTCAGCCACTGATTGTGGGGTTCTACAATGACCTACGAAAAGTTCGCATGTTTTTGTACCTGTTTGAATTAAACCCGTTGTCATTTCGCTTTTTGAGATTAGAATCGTTGTAGTTACTCTGGTAACTGCCTTTGTTCGATCAAAGTGTGGCCTGTCGTAATTACTGTTTGTAATACTATCTGAATCCTGTTTACGGTATCCGTTATTTCCGTTACCATTGTTACTTGGTCTGAAATTACTTCTCCTTTGATTACAGTCACCTCGATGGTTGTTGTGGTTCCAACCATTCTTGGCGTTACTACAATTTGCCATATTATTCTTACTCGAATTCTTCGCGTCCTTCTGTATGAGGTCCAAAGAATCGATTACAAGATGAAAATTTTCCAAATCTCTATAGGGTATATGAACTGCCATCTCTAATCGAGGTTGGAATGCGTGTCTTTAGCAAACGAGAAACATCCCAGCTCGTCTGAATATCGTATCACATTCAAGTATTTCTCTATTTTCTAAGACTCTTCTCCTTGGGGTTATATATTTCCGGGCTATATGCAAGTTTTCTCAACCGTTCTTCAGCAGAACTTGATCAGAAACATCCTAAAAACTCGAATTCTGCGAAGGAGGTGCAACTTTCAGCAGCGTGCAGTGCCCACAACGAGGCGTCTCCCGTTATGTGTGAAACCGTAAATCCAATATTTTGCAGCTCGGTCCACGATCTAGACAAATCATTACTAACGTTCTTAATAAAAACTCCGGGATGAATTGTTTTCTTATCCTCGTTAAACCTCTGAAACTGCCGGTGCTTTATTAAGCTTACTTCCTGCATTAGACTGGTCAGCGTTGGCATGGCTGGTTCTATAACAGTCATACTCCTTCCCACTTCTGGAAAATGTGTGCTAACTTGGCCCATATCTCCATGAAACCATGGTTCATATCCTGATGGTGGCAAAAGTGTGTTCCCATACTGTAATACAGGATAACGTACGTTCGTTTGCGTGAACTTTTTATTACTTCTTAGATCCTGTTCAGGTTCTCACATCTGACTCCTATCCTGCGCTTACCACGCTGAAAACAAGTACTGAACGGGACTCCATGTGCTCTCTAAGTCTTTTTGCAAAAAGTGCCGGGTCTCCCGCTTATCAAAAGGCTCCTTCGACAGCTGCATTCTCCACTTATTTCACCCTCATCCTTAGTAATATCTCTCGTATATTTGTTAATCTCATACACAGGTGAGGTTAAATGCTTAACTTTTCCTCTAAATCGTTCTAGGTTAAATGCATGTTTGCCACATACGCGTTCAGCTGATCCATTGTCTGTGGTAACTCATTGCAAAGCGCTGATCTCGCTACGAATACTAGCTAAATGTTTCCTAATAGTTTCAGAAAAAAGATTTGTCGAGTGGATAAAGTACATGATTGAACCTTGCGGCCGGCCGCGGTGGTCTAGCGGTTCTAGGCGCTTAGTCGGGAACCGCGCGACTGCTACGGGCGCAGGTTCGAATCCTGCTTCGGGCATGGATGTGTGTGATGTCCTTAGGTTAGTTAGGTTTAAGTAGTTCTGAGTTCTAGGGGTCTGATGGCCACAGATGTTAAGTCCCATAGTGCTCAGAGCCATTTTTTGAACCTTGCGAATATTTTTTCGCCACGATTAGCTAAATCTCCATTGAAATGTCTGTCATCTACTTCTCCCTGAGAGGTTGTTGCTGCCCTAGCTCCTCCCCTAAAATTCTTTGTTTTTCTTCCCCTGTTTTTCAGAAACGGCGAGAAGGTGCCTTTCCCTAATCGCCTATCTTTCCTCTCGTCCTTTGCCTGAAACGTCTTCCTTTTCCTTTCGTTCCTAGTATAAAGTTTCTCCTCTCGCTTTTTTTAATATTCGACGAAAAGTTGCCTTTCTCTAATAGCTTGTGTTTCCTCTCGTTGCTTCGCACGTAATTCCAGCATTTTGTAACAGCATGGCGATAAAATCATTTTCTGGTTTTATTATTAGTGAGGCGTGTACGGCTCGGGGTCATGCCTTTTTTTTTTGCTTGTCCTCTTGTTTTTGCAATTCTATCGCCTAGTTTTCTTTTTAATTCAATTTACTGGCATAACTAGGTTGCTGGTTTGCTTCCCCCTGAGTGGCAGCAGCAGCGCTTATCGATATGTGCATTCTCGTACCATCTCTGGAGCGACCGCTATTATTTCCTGGTCGTCGTGTCTGGAGTTGAGTTAGGAGTTCAGTCCGGTCGCAGCAGCAGTGAAGTCGGGGACGGAGAGTCATTGAGATGCGGACAGCCAGTGCTCACTGACCGCTAACGACATACATGAACTGTCCGACGGAAGGAGATTACAGCGGGACGACGGGACGACCGGTGGTCGGTTGTTCGGTTGGTCGTCTCCTCAGGCGACGTGTATTGGGTCTTTTGACCATTTCTGGGCCTCGTCACTTGCTCATCTTGCCGGACGTGGGTCGGTTCCTTCCTTGTGCAGAGATGTCGTGGTTAATGGGCGAGAGTTACCTCTGCATGGATGGACCCGAGACAGTGTGACCGGGTCACCGTGTCTCCGAGTTCCGAACGGATGTGGAGTTGACTCGGGTTGGAGCTGCAGTCAGCTTCGGACAGCCAAGACTCTCCCGACCATTGCCGACACACGTAACTTGGGTGAGAACGACATGGGGTGGTCGTATCGTCGGACGACCTGTATTTGGTCGCCGACAGCTTGTGAAAACTCTCTGTGTGTCGAATTGATTCGTCCTTTTTTTCCACATTGATTACTTTTACTGTTGTTCGGGTTCTTGTGCAAGTGTGTATACATGGAACCGTGTGTAGATTCTGTGATTTCCATTGAGCACATGAATGCTGTCTGCGTACTAGAGTAGTCAGTTGGTCTGTTGAAATAAAGCAGCGAGTGTTTCGGGTGGAAGGGAATTGATTAGGCTGTTAGTTAGCTCTTCAGCCTTCCCTAGTTCATGTTGCCACACGATTGTTTAGTGTTACGCTTGGCTGCCTGTCTCACCTAAATTGTGGTTAGAGTTTCCTCCCCAGGCCGATCATTGGAACACTCCTTAGCACCACTGTTATTGTTTGTGATTGTCAAAAAATATGGCTCAAATGGCACTGAGCACTATGGGACTAAACGTCGAAGGTCATCAGTCCCCTAGAACTTAGAACTACTTAAACCTGACTAACCTAAGGACATGACACACATCCATGCCCGAGACAGGATTCGAACCTGAAACCGTAAGGGTCAGGCGGTTCCAGACTGTAGCGCCTTGAACCGCTCGGCCACCCCGGTCGGCAGAGTTGTGATTGTCATTTCATTTGGTCGCAGGTACTGTGTCAGGCTTTCAGCCCTGTATTAATATTGTCTGTTTTATGTTTAGTATATGGCCTTCAGCCAAACTTAACTACTTTAAGATTAGGCCTTCAGCTGTGGTTCATTTAAAATTCTTGTTGCTCTATATTTAGGCTTTCAGCCGTGTTAGTTTCTGAATCTGTGGCTTTAACATGTGAATCCCTGTCCGAAGCTTTCTATTTAACTGATGTGTCGGCAGCTGGGCCAACACCTTGTTGATCGAGATGGCTGAAAATGCACGCTAGACTAACGCAGACGGGCGTGAAGTACTGGAACAGGCTACGTAATTAATGCTATGAAGAAAAGTACATAGCTGGATTAATACTTATCTTTAATCAATCATTGTGGTACATCGCTCTTGACGATACATAGGAGACTTTAATTACAATCACTCTAAGGCTAATGGCGCCTTGCTAGTTCGTAGCCATTAACTTAGCTGAAGGCTATTCTGTCTCTCGGCTAATGAGAGAGAAAGGCTTCATACATCTAGTCGCTAGCTAGGTCGTCCGTACAACTGGGGCGAGTGCTCTATCGTATCACGAGACCTGCCTTGTGGTGGCGCTAGGTCTGCGATCACACAGTGGCGACACGCGGGTCCGACATGTACTAAATGGACCGCGGACGATTTAATCTACCACCTAGCAAGTGTGGTGTCTGGCGGTGACACCACATTCCTCCCCCGCAAATCGGCGAACGGTCGTGAGATAAGGCTTCCGCCCGCCGTGGGGAGGACCCCATGTTGACGTATGCGATGAGGTGGGGAGCCTAACAACACGCGAGGCTGTGCCACCCGCACCCGGCCATTCGGTCCGAGGGGAGCTAGGAAACGCCTGAAAACCTAGTCCAGGGTGCACGTCAACATGCGGTGTATGCGCCCGTAAAGAAACAGGAGGGGCCGAAGGGTCGACCTCCATTGCGTCGGGGTAGCCGACGCGCGATGACGTCATGTGGTCCGGAGCGGGCGGGAGTTCCATGGCGGAGGACAGCTGGTCACGGCAACCGATCGGCGGCGCGTGACCCTGGGAGGCGCTTGGTGGCTGCAGCGAAGCGTCGAATGCGGGCGGCGCCGGCCGGAGGACCGGCGGCTGCGGCGGCGGCGGCGGCGGCGGCGGCTGCTGCTGCGGCGCGTCGCCATGGGGCAAAATGGAAGGCATCGTCGGTAACACCTGGGGATGAGGCGAGCCAGTAGATGGGTCCCCAGGGCGCTGACCGGACGGCACCGTCGCTGAAAGCAGACGGGGAGCGGCAGAACCCGTGCGACGACAGAGGCGCAGCTGATTGAGATGCCGACGCACCTCACCAGAGGCCCCCAAAACCAAATACATCGCGCGGCCGAGGCAGCGAAGAATGCGCCCTGCGAGCCAACGCCGTGAACCTCGATAGTTGCGATAAAAAACAACGTCGCCTGGAGCAAAAGCAGGAGTCTGCCGCTGCAAAGGAACCTGATGCGGCGGATGCAGCAAAGACATCAAGGTGCGATGAGGACGACCATACAAGAAATCATGGAACTTAGTAACACCAAACGCGAGAGCCAAAGCGTCTTTCTCTATCTGGGAATAATTTCTTTGCGCAGATGAGAGCAATTTCGACGCAAAGGCAATAGGGCGATCATGGGAGCCAACTTTGTGCGCAAGCACAGCACCGATCCCGAAATCCGATGCATCTACCATCAACAAAAGGGGTTTCTGGGGATCGAAAGGCGTGAGGCAAGTATTAGAAAACAACGCCGATTTCAACTGGCGAACAGCGCGTTCGCATTCCGTCGTCCAGAGAAACGGAACACCTGCACGGCGTACGCGATGAAGCGGAGCTGAAAGAGAAGAGGCATTGCGCACATTCACTCACACCTTGTGATTCTACATTGTTCAATGTTCTTGCGACCTCATGACGCAATGCGTGAGGAACATTGCGCGCTCTGAAAAATTTCGGTTGCGCGTTTACTTTCAGTTCCAAATGTGTGTCAGAGTTAGTAGCGCAACCTAAGCCCAGTGCAAAAACGTCTGCAAATTCGTCACATAAGCGAGAAACACTGTCCGTAGGCACAGTTTGATTCACTGATAGCACCTGATTTACAATAGACATGTTAAACAACTGAAATAAATCTAAACCAAACAAGTTCACTGCTGTAGAAGAACGAAGAACGTAAAATGACACAAGTTTTGTTTGTCCTTTATATGTTGCAAAAAGAGTGCTCTGTCCTAACACAGGAATTGTCTGTCCGGAATAACTTTTTAACTGAACAGTTGCGGCACGCAACGGAGGTGCGCCCAGTTGTTTGTACGTGTCGTGATTGAGCAATGAAACTGCAGCTCCGGTATCGAGCTGGAATGGTATCACTTTGCCTTCAAAGTCTAAGTCCACAAAAAGTTTATTGTCCTGCTGACGACAAGAGCGACTGTTTTGTGCAAATTGAATAGACACTGGGACAGAATCACTTGCTAATTGACGTGATTGCCGGCGACGTCGACGCACAGTTTTTGTGGGACGAACACAGTCACTGTTAGAGAAAGTGGCACTGGACGAATCGGAATTAACTACATGAACGTCCATGGGCGAAGGTCCACGATCCTGAGTGTCCTTGGTTCGATTCCGGCGCGAAGCAAAGGCCCGGGAATGATTGGGATTGTCTGATCGGAGCTTTTTCTGGCAAACACTTTGAACATGTCCTTTCCTATTGCAGAAAAAGCAAATAGCTTGGCGTGACGGGCAATGTTCACGCGAATGTCTAGTAGCACACCGCGGGCATGATTTCACTGCACTTGTGGGATGGCGCGGCACACCTGGTTTATAGCGCGGTGGCAGCTGCGTTTGTTTGCGCGAGGGCAGTTAACCGGGCTGCGCAGCTCGCCCGGCGAGCCGGTTAATGTTACACACTGCTGGCGAAGTTTCAAAAGATTCCTGAGCACAGTCAAGTGTGTCTTGTCTATCCAATATGTCTATCACTTGTTGAAGGGAGGGATTAACTAGTTTCAATATTTGCTCCCGTATGCGAACATCAGAAACGTTCTGTGCAATTGCATCATGTACCATTGTATCTGAATAAGAAAGACCACAGTCACAGTCAAAGGCACAGTCCCTAGTAAGTCCTTGCAATGTTGCTACCCACTCCCTATTAGTTTGACCGGCCGTACGTTTCGTACGAAAAAACGTATACCGTTTGGCAACCACATAAACTGTTTCTTTGAAATAGGCATCTAAAGCAGACAAATATTCGTCGTAGGACAGAGTTGCTACGTCGCGTCGGGGCAACAATTTCACTATCACACGGTAGGTGGACACACCGACACAAGAAAGTAAAAACGGCTGCCGCTCATTACCTTGAATTCTGTAGGCGGCGAGGTGGAACGCAAACTGGCGGGACCATTCCCGCCAAGTCTCGTGGGTTTCATCAAAACTTCGAAATGGTGGTGCAACGGCAGGTTGTGGCTGCGGTACCGGTGAAGCGGCGGCGGCCGCATCGGTTTGAATGGCACGTTGACCCTGGACGAGCTGTCCAAGGGCATCCAATAACGCCTGCGTCTGCTGATTCTGCAAGCGATAAAATTCGGACAGTACATCTGGATAATGTGGCGAAGCCATGACACAAATAAATTAGGGCAAAGTAAAACACAAGATCCTTTGTAGACTCGTCGCCATGTGATGTGTTGGCAGCTGGGCCAACACCTTGTAGAAGGAGATGGCTGAAAATGCACGCTAGACTAACGCAGACAGGCGTGAAGTACTGGAACAGGCTACGTAATTAATGCTATGAAGAAAAGTACATAGCTGGATTAATACTTATCTTTAATCAATCATTGTGGTACATCGCTCTTGACGATACATAGGAGACTTTAATTACAATCACTCTAAGGCTAATGGCGCCTTGCTAGTTCATAGCCATTAACTTAGCTGAAGGCTATTCTGTCTCTCGGCTAATGAGAGAGAAAGGCTTCGTACATCTAGTCGCTAGCTAGGTCGCCGTGGGGCGAGTGCTCTATCGTATCACGAGACCTGCCTTGTGGTGGCGCTAGGTCTGCGATCACACAGTGGCGACACGCGGGTCCGACATGTACTAAATGGACCGCGGCCGATTTAATCTACCACCTAGCAAGTGTGGTGTCTGGCGGTGACACCACATTAACTATCTTGGTTTCTAGAAAATGCCTTCAGCCGCTCAAATTGGTTCAAACGGCTCCGAGCACTATGGGACTTAACTTCTGAGGTCAACAGGCCCCTAGAACTTAGAACTGCTTAAACCTAACTAACCGAAGGACATCATACACATCCATGACCGACGCAGGATTCGAAGCTGCGACCGTAGCGGTCGCGTGGTTCCAGACTGTAGCGCCTAGAACCGCTCGGTCACACCAGCCGGCCTCTTTAGCCGTGTTCTGTAAATGTTTATCTTAAGGTTGCCTTTTATTATTCTTTAGTAATTGTTTGGACCTTCAGCCGAGAAGATACTTAAAGTTTTCATTAAGATGTTTTTTGTTGTAGTGTGTAAAAGCTTATCTTTAAAGCGTGTCTCTTATTATATAAAGAATTTATTTTATGGAGCCAAAGAATTTACTTGAATTTTCCTTAATATGGCCTTTAGCCGGAATTTGTAAATGCTTGGCTTTTAAAGAATTTTCTTAGCTGATCTGAAATATTATTTCGGCCTTTAACCGAGAAGTAAGGCCTTTAGCCGTTACTCTAAATCCTGCTGTTTTAAAAGCAAGCATTTAAACTTTTCTGGAGAAGTTACTTGGGCCCTCATCCGTGAACTGATCTTTGTTGTTTTAAAGAGAAATCTGTGCCTAGGTTTGAGAAATAAAGTTGTGTGTTTTTGCTTGTGTAACTAAAAGTAATTGACTTTGGCTCCTTTCCACAACTCGACCCGTTCTGCCCTACGAATCCACATTTCGATTGATAAAGAATCGGTTGTTGCTGTCCCCCGCCCCGTAACATCTATCACATTACTGCTACCTAACAAAGTAGGCGCACTTACGCTGAAACTTTGAACTTGTTCAGAATCCACTATGGCTAAAGGCATACTATGATCTTCAGTTCTTCGAATATAAGATTCAGAAGTCATCCTGTAACTCATTATATTACTATGTGATCAAAAGTATCCGGACACCTGGCTGAAAATGACTTATAAGTTCGTGGTGCTCTCCATCGGTAATACTGGAATTCAGTATTGTGTTGGCCCAACCTTAGCCTTGATGACAGCTTCCACTCACGCAGGCATACGTTAAATCAGGTGCTGGAAGGTTTCTTGGGGAATGGCGGCCCATTCTTCACGGAGTGCTGCACTGAGAATAGATGTTACTGTCGTGTAACCACTCCGCCACAGGCCGTGCATTATTAACAGGTGCTCGATCGTGTTGAAAGATACAGTCGCCATCCCCGAATTACTCTTCAACAGTGGGAAGTTAGATGGTACTTAAAACATGAATGTAGGCCTGTGCTGTGATAGTCCCACGCAAAACAACAACCACACCATGACACCACCGCCTCAGAATTTTACTGCTGGTACTACACACGCTAGGAGATGGCGTTCACCGGGAATTCGCCATACCCACACCCTGTCATCTGATTGCCACATTGTGTACTGTGATTCTTCACTCCACGCAACGTTTTGCCACTGCTCAATCGTCCAGTGTTTACGCTCCTTACACCAAGGGAGGCGTTGTTTGTCATTTACCGGCACGATGTGTGGATTATGAGAAGCCGCTCTAACATAAAATCCAAGTTGTCTCACCTCCCGCCTAACTGTCATGGTATTTGCTGTGGGTCCTGATGCAGTCTGGAATTCCTGTGTGATGGTATGGATAGGTGTCTGCCTATTACATATTACGACCCTCTTCAACTGTCGGCTCTCTCTGTTTGTCAACAAACGATGTCGGCCTGTACGCTTTTGTGCTGTACATGTCCCTTCACGTTTCCACTTCATTATCACATCGGAAACAGTGGACCTAGAGATGTTTAGGAGTGTGGCAGTCTCGCGTACAGCGGTATAACACATGTGACAATCAATCACCTGACCACGTTCGAAGTCCCTGAGTACCGCGGAGCTCTCCATTCTGCTCTCTCACGTAGTCTAATGACTACTGAGGTCGCTTATATGGAGTACCTGGCAGTAGGTGGCAGCACAATGAAAACCGTATGTTGTTGGGGGCGTCCGGATACTTTTGATCACATAGTGTATGAGATTCTAGTATACTGACATGGGCTTCCGTACCTGGAATTTTTTCCACGTCAGCTTTATCTTTCCTCTTTGGTCGAACCATTTCGCTGTACTTAGGTAACACGGAACACACGAAGACGTAATGTTGCAGAGCATAAAGTTAAATACACGCGTACATACAGAAAAACTGTTCAGCTGCTAGCAGAAAATTGATTCTGTCTGTTGACAATTAGGTAGCAGCTAACCTGCAGGCTCAGCTGTACGCGACTTGGAAGCACAAAGATAAGCCGACAGTTTCGTACTTTTTTTAGACTCTTTATCTGTCTTCTCGTACAGTTTGTACGACTGTTGTTTCTGGATAATTCTCAAATTTTATATTTCTCAATCAGTATATTTTTCATTCGTACAAGAAAATGAAAATGGACTTGTATTAATATACAGATAAACATCTGCATAGGTATACCTTTTACTTAACTAAATACAAACATTGTAAACTCTGGCCCCACGTTTGGCGCCAATTAATTATAAAAATGTCTTACTAATGTAATAATCGAAAGTGATATTCGTCGTGTAGATTACCGTGATTTGCAGTTGCGGGCTTTTATACACGAAGTGCCAACAGTTTATGCCTGCATACTTATAAGAGTGAATTTATAATATAACATTATCTCACCGTGAGGATTTCATAACGAATGACGCTCTTAACATAAGAACAACTTTTCGGGGGAAATATGGTGGTCTGTGAGTGTTGCCGACGTAATGCAGCTTTTGCTTGAAGCTAAAGACAACATTCGGTACTTTTGACTCAAGATAAAACTGTTAAACTGCATCAGTACTCGAACATACTCGGCAGTCTCAAATTTGGTCTATCTAAACTTAGCTGAAATTCAGATAGTCGTACTTGAGTAATAACCCATAGTGAGTAACGACATAGATTTTCTCTCAATAAGCTGGCCTTTGTGGCCATTTTTAACACTAGAAGTACTGGGCTTCACAGTACCCTAGTAGTACCATATGCTTCATTTCTGACCCATGCTAGGAAACCACCGTTTTATTCGAGTTTTGGTGGTGTTTTGAGTGCCACCATGTTCACAGTACGATCAGAAAGACCCTGAATTGTAACGAAAGGGTAATGAATAGTACATTGTCAAAGACAAATTTTCAGAAACAAACTTAGTTATTTTACATTTCACAGAAGAAATTCCACAGTCTTTTATTAATCATAATTACAATAATTATTACTTAATTGTTAAGTAAAACAGTGTTACAATATTCTTCTTTATAAAAAGATTGAAACAGAGTCAAAACATACTGTTTATGTGAGTACTAACAGTACTTTTACTTTTTCAGATAAGTAAGGTAAGTATCGAGGATTTGTGAAAGATACTAAAACGCAGCAGGTCACTAAAATACTCTGCATGTTTCTTGCTTATGTCAGTCAACGAACTAAAACATAAGAACAAACAACTTCGGTCTATAGCTATAAATATTTGGAAATATTTAGGAACAAACAATTAACAGAATTGTCTATGCTGGGAAAGACTCTCAGTTCAGATATTCGACAAGAGTTTGTGTATGTAATACAGGTATACGATTGATGTTTTATTCCACTTTTGTTGTTTCATGGAAACCCGATTCGACAACGCTTTCTATTTCCATATTTACCAGCGCCAGTATGAGATGCCTGCGACGGGAGATTGGCTCCTCTCTGCAGTTTGTAGGGGTCAGTAAGTCATCTGCTAATCTGAGGATAAAGTGTCGGAGTGAAATATTGTTAAGTGTAACTAGTTTAAAAACGGTGTGAGCATTGATAATGGCAAAGTCAGGAATGTTGTAAAAGACACGCACACGTCGTCGGTTTGTGCCAGCTTGGACACCGTAGCGTCTAGCTATTTGGGCAACTATGTTGACTTCACCCTCAGTTTCACAATAAAACTTCACAGTTTCTGGAAGTTCAGTATTCTCATTCACATGACATCAGCATGCTTTATGATCAGAGTAAGGATTTTTATCTTTTTCCCTTGGTATACTGTGAGCAGATTGTCGTCTGATCTGTACACGGGTGTTGCATGCAACGCGTAGTCTCCACTTTGCGCTGCAGGAGGCACCTCTGTGAGTGATCTCCAAAGATCGCCAAGTAAACTTGCTCTGTTTTGTTTAAGCTCATCCGACAGTTTCATGGTGGTGAAGAAGTTGTCATTCGTGATGTTACCGCCACAGTTAAGAAATGTCTGTGCCAGCTTCATACCGACATGGTGAGCAAGACCCTCTCTTGAATTCCACGGTAAGGGAATCCATTCAGGGTGTAGCCCTTGTAAGAATCACACAAAAGCCAGTATTTTATCCCATACATAACAGGTTTACTCGGCATGTACTGTATGAATGGGCACCTGCACTTGTAATAATACAGCTTCGACAGTCATGTTTTCGTCTGACTTGAAGCAGGCATTGAAATTGTCAGTAAATAGACTCCATATTTCTTAAGCAATAAAAATCCAGCAGTTTTTTACGTTGTCTTCTTGATGACATACACTCCTGGAAATTGAAATAAGAACACCGTGAATTCATTGTCCCAGGAAGGGGAAACTTTATTGACACATTCCTGGGGTCAGATACATCACATGATCACACTGACAGAACCACAGGCACATAGACACAGGCAACAGAGCATGCACAATGTCGGCACTAGTACAGTGTATATCCACCTTTCGCAGCAATGCAGGCTGCTATTCTCCCATGGAGACGATCGTAGAGATGCTGGATGTAGTCCTGTGGAACGGCTTGCCATGCCATTTCCACCTGGCGCCTCAGTTGGACCAGCGTTCGTGCTGGACGTGCAGACCGCGTGAGACGACGCTTCATCCAGTCCCAAACATGCTCAATGGGGGACAGATCCGGAGATCTTGCTGGCCAGGGTAGTTGACTTACACCTTCTAGAGCACGTTGGGTGGCACGGGATACATGCGGACGTGCATCGTCCTGTTGGAACAGCAAGTTCCCTTGCCGGTCTAGGAATGGTAGAACGATGGGTTCGATGACGGTTTGGATGTACCGTGCACTATTCAGTGTCCCCTCGACGATCACCAGTGGTGTACGGCCAGTGTAGGAGATCGCTCCCCACACCATGATGCCGGGTGTTGGCCCTGTGTGCCTCGGTCGTATGCAGTCCTGATTGTGGCGCTCACCTGCACGGCGCCAAACACGCATACGACCATCATTGGCACCAAGGAAGAAGCGACTCTCATCGCTGAAGACGACACGTCTCCATTCGTCCCTCCATTCACGCCTGTCGCGACACCACTGGAGGCGGGCTGCACGATGTTGGGGCGTGAGCGGAAGGCGGCCTAACGGTGTGTGGGACCGTAGCCCAGCTTCATGGAGACGGTTGCGAATGGTCCTCGCCGATACCCCAGGAGCAACAGTGTCCCTAATTTGCTGGGAAGTGGCGGTGCGGTCCCCTACGGCACTGCGTAGGATCCTACGGTCTTGGCATGCATCCGTGCGTCGCTGCGGTCCGGTCCCAGGTCGACGGGCACGTGCACCTTCCGCCGACCACTGGCGACAACATCGATGTACTGTGGAGACCTCACGCCCCACGTGTTGAGCAATTCGGCGGTACGTCCACCCGGCCTCCCACATGCCCACTATACGCCCTCGCTCAAAGTCCGTCAACTGCACATACGGTTCACGTCGACGCTGTCGCGGCATGCTACCAGTGTTAAAGACTGCGATGGAGCTCCGTATGCCACGGCAAACTGGCTGACACTGACGGCGGCGGTGCACAAATGCTGCGCAGCTAGCGCCATTCGACGGCCAACACCGCGGTTCCTGGTGTGTCCGCTGTGCCGTGCGTGTGATCAGTGCTTGTACAGCCCTCTCGCAGTGTCCGGAGCAAGTATGGTGGGTCTGACACACCGGTGTCAATGTGTTCTTTTTTACATTTCCAGGAGTGTAGAATCAAATCTAAGATGACTGCATGTTTCTGCAAATCAGGTTTCTGGAGCAGTGTTTTAAAAGAAAGGAGGTCCCCATAATACCCTGAGCATCTTATGCTCCACAAGCGTAGAGAAATCCAGTGAAAGCACCTAGTACTTTCAAGCTTAGGGACAACTCATTACTCTTAACTGTGCTGTGAGCCTTTCCTTCAGCGTACTTTATCAGTTTCAAGATCGGGTAGCCTAAATATAGCCGCAAAGCAGAGAAGTGGTGGCTCGTCTACAACAGGTCGTTTGACGTGTCCCGTCGGCCCGGGTATCTCCCGCAACACATTGCGGGCACTGCACCTACACGCTGTGTCGTCTGGCTTAATCCGTGTCCACTTCGTGCCATTGGAGCTCTCCACTTTCTCGTAAACAAGTGGATGCCGCATGGCGATCCCTCTTCGTCGTCTATGATGAGCTGCTACACTACATCTGGTACCCACGACGGCAATTTGCCTTATGCATTTACATTACATGATCAGTGATACTGCGTTTGAGTTTTGAATAAAGATTTATTTTCAAGTGACTTACCGACTCCATCAGGTATCTGACCGTCCTCATCCTCGTTGAAGACTCCGTCCTACACAGCATGCACGTTTTGCTCATTGTTGGGACGGACGTACACGCCCTTGGGCAGAATTCGTAAATTTGACATCTGAAGAACACAAGAGAGAAAGCCGTGGACTGTGCGTTCATTGCTTCAAAACCTTAGGTAGAATGATTAATTCTTATGTTCTGCAAGAGGTAGGTCATCGTCAGATGGATCATATTATGCTTTGTATGGTGTCACCGCCAGACACCACACTTGCTAGGTGGTAGCCTTTAAATCGGCCGCGGTCCGCTAGTATACGTCGGACCCGCGTGTCGCCACTATCAGTGATTGCAGACCGAGCGCCGCCACATGGCAGGCCTAGAGAGACTTCCTAGCATTCGCCCCAGTTGTACAGCCGACTTTGCTAGCGATGGTTCACTGACAAATTACGTTCTCATTTGCCGAGACGATAGTTAGCATAGCGTTCAGCTACGTCATTTGCTACGACCTAGCAAGACGCCATTATCATTTGCTATTTATCTTGTGATGCATGTACCGTCAGACCAATGTTCACCAATTATGGATTAAAGTTAAGTATTCCAGAAGCTACGTACTTTTTTTACTAGACTCAACTCCTTTAACTGTTCCAGACCTCACGCCAGCCTGCGTGAGCTTAAACGCGTGCCTTTCAGCTATCTCATAGTGGCTTGGCTGTCTTGCCAAGTCACAACACTTTGCTTTTCATTTGATGTGTCTGAATGACTTGAGTCATCAGTTTCCCTTGGAACAAAATCGTTTTCTCTTCCGCATTCGACTCATTACTGGGTTCATCACTCGATTGCGTAGGTGAAACGTTCTCCAAATAGTAGAGGATCTCGGCCTCCACAAGGTCACTTCGTCTTGCCATTGTCGCTTCAATGATGCAAACTCGCGAAAATAAACTGCAAGCTCAGGTCACAGGCGTCAAGACTGTCTCAGCCCGCTCGAGAACAACAGACACATATGTACTGACAGGAAACCTACGTAAGGGCGACGCGTCTGACATCTGCTGTCGTATAAGAGTACTACCAACAGTGCCTCTGACAGTTTGCAGGAAGGAGGGAGGAGGACTGCCCAGGGTATAATATGTTCAACTGTGGCTCCCCAATATCACTTCTTAGGTCTGCATGTCGCCAGTCAGTAGAAAACGGAAAGCCGCGCTGATATAAGGTATCGCCCGACCTCCGAATTCTTCGTATTTCACGTTCGTTTTGGTCCAAATTATCGTAATACACTCCAGAATCTCGTGAATACCATCGAGGCATGCTCAGGAACTATTACTTTAAAAAAGGTAAGTTATATTTTAAAGACAACAAATACAGGATTTGTAGCAGTACAGACCATTTGCCAACCAAGAGAAATATGAGCATCCAGATGTTAGAATCCGCGCAGAATGATGACAAAGTAACTGTAGTCTCCACACTTCAAAACAATTATTGTCTCAGAATATTCTTTGGTCTGGTCGCGCCATAGATGCGATTTGTATATCTACTTGCAATCTCCGATTAAATTTTTATGTCATTTTGACACAATTCACTTATATTTTCCACTAAATTTTTCAAGGAGACGTTACAACGTACAGACAAAAAAGGCAGCGAGGGATTCTAATTTACAATTAGTATAGTTCCTTGTCAAACTAGCTGTCTTAGGTTGCGTTGTCCTTTTACTGATTCTCCTGGTAGATTTCACATACCTGCAGAGGACGTTGCAGGTATCTTTAAATTAAGTAAATGGAGTAGTTAACTGCCCCAGGCTCGCACGTTTAGCAGAAAGGATTTATGGGTGGAAGACTAGCCAGGTCAACTCGCACCTGCCACCATTGACATGAGATGTCAGTCTAAGCGCCAGCTACATATGGAACCGTTAACAATGAACATTTTACACAATAATTGTTACTGTATTTGAAAGGCACTCTGATGCTTTCCACCTGGGCTGTTTTTGACAAGTACTCACCTTATTATTCCTTGTACGATTGGCCAAGTTCGGCCTTACAGACCATTTCCATGCACAAAGGGTGCCGAAATATTGCTCAATTCTTCTATTATTAAACTGTGGATATAGAAGATCTGAAAGCGAGAACAGAACGTGTAAGCGTCAGAATTAAGACAGAAAATTTACTGCAAGCAGTAGTAGTAATCTTTATAATTAGTGCCACGTTATAGGACTTTACAGGTCACTATATGTTGTTGAATATCGAAAGTGAACACACATAGTGTACAACACGTCGACACATACTGCCCTTCAAAATGGCCTGTAAGGCCGAAATATACTGCTGAGGTATTCCACGTGAAGAAAAAGATGGTTATTGTAATTATAAATCATACAAAGAAACCATCCTTGTGGGTCAATCTATCTGGTAGTGAAAACTATACAAAATCTCTACATTTGTTCCTGGCATTATCCTTCATATACATATAGAAAACGTGGCAGTTGTCTTTGAATCAAGTATATAGACTAGTGGCCTGCCCCACAGTCGCATGGACAGCATAATGTATCTACGGGCGGAAGACTTGTCAGGTCTGATGGTGATAAATTGTATACAGAAAACTTTCTTGTTTATCAATCTGTTAATGAAAACTATATCAAAATCCTGCTGTATTTCCAGAAATAACCCTTCACATACCGACAGAAAAACACTTCTATTTTTTTACAGGTACGGAGTGTGGGCGTGGGTGAATGGAGCGTGCTGGTAGTTTTACTGGACTGATGTCAATTCATCATGTGTTAACTAAATCTCAATATGAACACTGGACTACATTGTAAAACTCATTTGATCATGGCTGACCATGACAGAGTTTAATCTCTAGAAATCTGCCACCTTCATCTGCCACCTTCATTGTGACTTTCAATTCGCCTCTCTTACCTGAATACGTTCTGGCTGGTTTCCTCCGACTTAGGGTTAGGCCCTATATACCGAACCCTATGCGATGTTTCAAATGTCAGCGATTTGGACATTCAACAATGAGTTGTGGTGGTGAACCGACCTGCGGTATATGTGGCAAGGCAGCTCATGAAGCTGGGACCAACTGCACATCTCCAGCGCTGTGTACAACTGCTCTGGGTGCCATCCCGTCTGGAGCAGAGACTGCCCCATCTTTGCGGAGGAAAGAAAAATTCAGGAGATCAAGGTGACAAAGAGGCTACTTTATGTGGAAGCCAAAAAGAGAGTATAACACGACAAAACCCCCTGTCTTTGCCACATCCTATGCCTCCTTGGTGCACAACAGTGCGTCAAAAGTAGACGCTTCGACGCAGACCAATACCTGCACCTGCGTTTGTACCTGCCAGAGCACAACAGATAAAGATATAGCTATTCAGGCTGCTCCGACTGCACCAAATGCTATTGCAGAGAAAGCTACAGTGAAGCCTTCGAAGGCCATCCAGAAACAGAGTGCCTCTCCACTTCCCCCATCCCCGACTTCCACAAAGAAAACGGGACCAGGGAAAGGGGAACGACGTTTGACGTCAAACCTGCCAAAGGCACCATCAGATGTCGTCATGGCATCCCTGACTGATGAGGAGGAAATCGTCATGGAGTTTGATACCTCTTCCCCAGAACCTGGCAGCCCCTCTGCTGCCACTCGCTCCACAAGTGCCTCACCAGCGCGGCGCAAAGACAAGGGGAAATCTAAACCGAAACGCTGATATGCCTCCCATACTTCAGTGGAATCTGAATCGAGTCAGACCTCGCTTTGAAGAATTGCGGCTGTTAGTACAGGAAAACCCCTTTTGCATCTCTTTGCAAGAGACACATTTTAAAGAGACTGACACGCCTGTACTTACATGTACAGGCAAGACGACCTGACTGGTAATAGAGCGCAGGGTGGGGTGGCAGTGTTCATTAAGGACACTTTCCACTCATCACCTGTGCCCTTAACCACAACGCTACAAGCGGTAGCAGCTCGGATCCTCGCCCAGGTTAATGTCACAGTGTGCTCTTTGTATTTACCACCCGCTGAGCTCATTGACAGTGAAGCCCTCGCACAGCTCATTGATCAGCTACGCCGTCCCTTTCTCATTTTACGAGATTTTAATGCTCAGAATGCATTATGGGGTTCAAGCAAAACCTGGCCCAGAGGCCAGATGATTGAGCAGTTGATCAGGACTTCCGACATCATACTGCTGAACACTGGTCAGGCCACGCATTTTAGCACCGCTTCAGGTTCGTCCTCTGCCATAGACCTCTCTATTTGTTCGCCTGTGCTTGCGGACATTGCTCAGTGGGTCATAGACGACGACCTTCATGGCAGTGACCATTATCCTATCTGGCTCCATCTGCCAGTTGAAATGGGTCGTGTCGAACAGCCGCCGAAATAGTCCGGAAGGGAAACTGGACGCTCTACAGGCAGTTGGCTGTTTTTGAACAGTGTGAAGGCCTCCAGGGTTGGGTGGATCACATTACGGCGGTGATGCACCATGCCGCTGCTGTATCCATACCAAAGTCAAAGGGAACACCTGTGAGGCAGCCTGTCACTTGGTGGAATGACGACTGTCGTACCGCAATTAGAAGGGCGGCTTCGAGAAGAATCCATCGGTGCCCCACTGATGCGAATCTGGCAACTTTCCGAATAGCACGCGCGCGGGCGAGAAGAATCGTTAGGGAGAGTAAACGGAGGTCTTGGCGTGAGTTCCTGAACTCCATCAATAGGTCCACATCTTCAAGCAAAGTATGGGAAGCTATTAGGAGGATCTCAAGGCGATACTCTCGACCGCCAATAGCAGCTATACGTGAGCGGGGGTGTCTCCTAACATCTCCAAGAGACATCGCACGGGCGATGGCAGAATCATTTCAAACTATTACGGCCGATTCTAGCCAGGATCCAGAATTTCTTCGCTATCGGGGTACACAGGAGAGGGCTGGTTTTGATTTCCGTTCAAAAAACACTGAGGAATACAACCAGCCTTTCTCTTTGTGGGAGTTGGACTCTGCACTGTCAGTATCTCGGGATACTGCACCTGGTCCAGACCTGATATCGTATAGCGTGCTGCAGCAGTTGGATCTGCGGTCAAAGGAAGTCCTCCTTCAACTTTTCAATGATAATTGGAAGACAGGTCACTTTCCTAGTTCGTGGAAAGAATCGATTTTAATTCCACTTTTAAAACCAGGGAAGGATCGGACCGAACCCAGTAGTTATCGTAGGGTTAGTCTCACGAGCTGCGTAGGAAAGACATTTGAGAGTATGGTCAATAGGCCTGTGGTGTGGGTTCTCGAATGCAGATCCTTACTTACCCGCTGCCAGTGTGAGATCAGGAGGTATCATTCCACCCTAGATAACCTGATCCTACTCGAAACAGCGATACAAGATGCTTTCCTACGTAAGCAACACCTTATCGGGGTTTTCTTCGACCTGGAGAAGGCGTACGATACTACCTGGAGGCATAACATTTTGCGGCAGCTTTATGAGTGGGGTTTCCGTGGGCGTTTACCCACAGTCATCAGATCCTTTCTGTCGGACAGGTATTTTAGGTATAAGGTTGGGAATGTCCTGTCTGACCGTTTTAAGCAGGAGAACGGTGTCCTTCAAGGAAGTGTCCTCAGTGTGACAGCTTTCGCAATTGCCATCAATAGTATTGCGTCCACAGTACGACGGCCCGTGCAGTGCTCCTTGTTTATGGATTTCTCCATTTTCTGTGCGTCTTCCTCCCTCACAGCTGCTACACGCCAATTACAGCTGACATTCCTGCGATTGGAGGAATGGTCTAAGACCACAGGCTTTAAATTCTCTTTGGAGAAGACTGTTTGTGTAGATTTTAACCGTTCCCGTTCTCTTTTTAATCTCCCTGTTTTAAAACTAGGAGACACTGTTTTCACCTTTATGGAAAAACTGAAATATCTCGGGCTTATTTCTGACGAGAAGCTCACATGGTTGCTACACCTAAAGGATCTAGAAGTCCGCTGTTTCAAGGCTTTAAACGTCGTTAAATGCGTCAGTCATAGATCCTGGGGCGCTGACAGGGCACGTCAGCTTCAACTTTATAAGGCCTTTGTGCGACCTCGACTGGAATACGGATGTCAAGCTTATGGACCTGCAAGACCTTCGTACCTCAAAATGTTGGATGTGATTCACCATGAGGGTATTAGGCTTTCAACGGGGGCTTATCGTACGAGTCCAGTTGCTAGTCTATGTGTCGATGCTTGAAAGCCTCCGCTGTCCATTCGGCGTCTTCTCCTCGTGGTACGGCAAGCATACAGGGCCAAGTCCACTTATCTTTCGTTGGCGTCCAACACTTTTACCCAGCCCCCACTGGAACGTCTCTTCCGCCACCGTCCGAAGGCAACAAAGCCGTTTGGCATCCGTGCAAAGGAGAGTCTCGAGTCAGTACACCTGCAGGGCATTAAGGTCCTCCACCGGGGATGGAGTAGGGGATCTCCCTGGCTACTACAGAGGCTAAGATTACTTCTAGATCTGGCTGCTTACAACAAGTATTGTACCCCGGACCAACTTTTTGAAATTAAACTTACTGAGATTTTAGACCGCCATTCAGATTTTATTACTATTTACACGGATGGGTCTAGACAGGGGGATTTTATGGGCTGCTCTGCTGTGTTTCCCGATACTGTTCGTAGGATAGGGCTCCCAGAGCAGTTCTCAGTTTACTATGCAGAACTGTTTGCCATTCTGCAAGCATTAGAGCATATGCGCCGACATCATGGCACGAAATTCATCATCTGCTCCGATTCCCGAAGTGCTCTACACGCTCTTGAACAGATGTACCCAGCAGATCGGATGGTACAAGAAGTGCAGGGCGCACTCCTGCTCTTGCAAAAGCAGAGTAAGGATGTAATTTTCTGCTGGGTTCCAGGGCACATAGGGATTCCTGGAAATGAACTTGCAGATGCGGCTGCCAAGGAGGCTTGCTCCATCCCACCTCCTGCTCGCTGCTCCGTACCCCTGCAGGCAATAACATCATTCGTGACTCGGAAGGTCATGCGTTGGTGGGAGGCTCAGTGGCTGGAAGTGAGGGATAATAAGTTGCGAGCGGTGAAGGATTCTGTCCGACCGTGGCTCACCTCCTTCCGACAACGACGCGCTGAGGAAGTAGCCCTTACACGGCTTAGAATAGGACATTGTCCGTTGACACATGGTTTTCTGTTACGTCGTGAGGAGCCACCAACGTATCAGACATGTGGGACACAGCTGTCGATAAGACATATTTTAACTGAGTGTGTTTTATATGCGGGTTTGAGGGAAGTTTCCCACCAGACCTGCCCTCTCTTTTAACTAATAATGAGGCGAGTGTCGCTAGAGTTTACGTTTTTGTGTGGTGTCTTGACTTTCCAAAATATTGGGATTGAGGTCTTAATGTGCTGTACAGTGGTTTGGTCAATCATTATTTGTAAGTGGTCTCTCAGCCACCGTTATTTATTTTTACCTGTTTTGTACTGCTATTTTATTTTTAGTTTTATCTACCTGTTTTGATGTGCTGTGTCCCGTCTGTAAATTCGAGCGTTTACAGTTCTCGCATAGATCGGCTCTGAATTGATCCTAGTTTAACAGATCTTGGCTGCACTCGTCAACATTTCTTTTGGGAACGGTCGCTGATAACTTCGTTGTTGTGCACCCTAAAACACTAATCATCCCCATCATCATCATTAAACTCTAGAAGTATTTAATCACATTTGGCAATAAGAAAACAACTCTTTCATCTGACATCTAGTAGTAAAATACTTTGCAGCATCTTTCAGGCACATTAAAAAAAAGCAACCCTCTGCCAGTTATATGCTATTAACGCTATTAAGTTGCAATCGCCCACGAAAAGTGATAGCGAAACTGAATGCTGATGCCCAGATTCAAAACAATAAATACTGAAAGTCACAGTAACGGCAACTTTGCAACAGGGGATCCTTTTCCTTAAGAATAACGAAAGATGTTTACAGTTTTCGGTACAAACTCTCTAGAAACATACATGACAAATGTAGATTAGTTAGCCTGACACAGGCTAGTAGCTGACACAACCTTATCGCAAATAGTGCCATAATATTCACGTAGTTAAATGGTGGCAACCGTAGATCAATAACCTTCACATATATCAGACCATCTGTTACACCATCTCGGCAGTGACAGAGAAGTAAACATCTGAAAGCAATGAAATGGTGGCTAGCTTCATAATGTAACCTCTCAATAAAACATCACACTCCTTTGCATTACTTAACAAACAAACGCTTGCAGACATTTCTAAGCAAAATAGAAGCCAAACTTGGCTCTAATTTTAAAACAAGGGACGAACGAGTAAGAAGGTTGGTATTCAAAACAACCCTTTTATTTGTACTGATACTAACAAAATAAGATACACAAGCTCATTCAAGGAGGCAACGTAAAATTGATACAAATGCTACGAAACAGACACTTAAAAGGACGACGTCATAAGGAACCACAGTGGCAGCAAAAACAAGGTCGCTCACACTGATGAACCACAACGTCAGCCAAGTGACAACACCTAAATACTGGTCAACCATACTGTCTACCAAACAATCTGGCTCGATCACTGAGGAACCATACTCTACATACTCGTCACACTGCTGCACGGCTCTACGGCACTATAGAGGAAAACACTAAACAGCCTCTACAAGAACAGAACAC
The DNA here is from genome assembly GCF_021461385.2 of Schistocerca piceifrons. Taxonomy (NCBI): domain Eukaryota; kingdom Metazoa; phylum Arthropoda; class Insecta; order Orthoptera; family Acrididae; genus Schistocerca; species Schistocerca piceifrons. The sequence goes on from NC_060143.1 coordinate 439,720,162, forward strand.
ATGGTAAATCACTGCGAACAGGCAATAAATTGAACTTTGGCGATCACTGGCATGACTGCAGAGCACAGCTTGGCTGTTCGCCGACCCACCCTACTAGACACTGTGTTCACTTTCTCATTCCCAGGCTGCTTGGGGAAACACCACAGTTAGCTGGCGCTCCCTTACTTCCTAATTGGCCACAGGTAACTCCAGCCAAACAGTACTCGCAGCAAGGATTTCCGACAGAGACTTTCCTAGAACAGCTCAGTTTTACAATATTTTGCGCTAGATATAGAAATGAATAGATTCCGATCAAGTCTCACAACTCGGGGATTTTGGTGTCTGTTATTTTACTGTTCCTCGCAGTAGATGCCTCCTTCACTGTAGCTCTTCCATTAGCATGTCTCATTACAGCTATGTATATCGGTCTAATTAAATATGTAACCCTTCACAATATATATTAGACATTCCTCATTATCATAAGCATAAATTATGTTGTTGTTGTTCTGTTCTTGAATCCCGAGACTGGTTTGATGCAGCTCTCCATGCTACTCTATCCTGTGCAAGCTTCTTCATCTCCCAGAACCTACTGCAGCCTACATCCTTCTGAATCTGCTTTGTGTATTCATCTCTTGGTCTCCCTCTACGATTTTTACCCTCCACGCTGCCCTCCAGTACTAAATTGGTGATCCCTTGATGCCTCAGAAAATGTCCTACCAACCGATCTCTTCTTCTAGTCAAGTTGTGCCACAAACTCCTCCCCAATACTATTCAATACCTCCTCATTATTTATGTCATCTACGCATCTAATCTAAATTATATTCACACGATTCCTAGTGAGTCAGTCTGTTAGTGAAACCATAGTCACAGTCCCCGAGGTAGTTATTGAAATTTGCCCTCAGACACAGACAACTTGTTAGGATTCTTTTAATCTCTGTATATATTAGGCAACGTCCTGATTGATTGACTGATTTATTATCGGCCAGCCCACGCCGCTAGGTATATAAACTTAAAATTTCGAGAAGGTGTGGACCTTATACTGTTAAAATCGTTTAAGAAGAGAATTTTCAAAAGTTTAGCTGTAAGTGGTTGAAATATAAGATGAAGGTTTTTTATTTAAAAAAAAATGTCACTATTAAGGCAATTTTGAAGCTGAACCTACGGAAATTGGCGTTAGGTTTCTCGGTTAGAAATAAACAAATACGTGTTTTAATATTTTTGGAAATTTAACCTTACGGGAGTGAAATAGTGGGCGTAAGTTCTTTTGAAAATAAGTAATTACCAACAAACCATAAAAGGATTCTTAAGGTTACATCGATAACAACTGGTATTTGGTTTCTCGGATAGAAATAAAGAAATTTCTTGTTCCAGTGTTCCGGGAATATTAACCATTAAGAAAGTGCGATAGGGGATCAACATTTTTAAGAAAATATTCCGTTACATTAAAAAAATTTTAAAGCAAAATTTGAAGAAATTTGGTATTTCACTTTTCGGTGAGGTATAAAGAAAAATTTCTTAATGGATGAAACTTGCTACGGAAATACCTCCACAAGAACACAAAAGGCGCTTTGGATTGCAGCCCCCCAGAATTGCATTTTTGTCAGAGATAAGTTTGGTAAAGATCAAGCTTATATCACCTTTAGTAGCGCAAAAAGCTTAAAAGACGTGTTGTGAACAACATAAAAATTGGATTAAATAAAAACAAAAGAATCTCAGCAAGCCATACAGTCTAAAAGAGCGAAACAACGGGCGCTAAGCTAGTTATAGTCGTATATATAGACTGGCGACCTGCTCCCAGTTTCGTATCGGTAGCACTAAGTACTGTATCTACGGCTGGACAATATGTCTCGTGTATTGGAAGTAAATTATATACCCACCACTACCTCGTGAATCATTTTTTTATTAGCGGAAACTGTATTGAAAGTGGAAATAAAGTTTCTGAGATTAACCTTCACATACAGTACGGGCAGAAAAACGAGTCGGGCATTCTAATTTAGTAATATCTGTTGAGAATAATGAACATCTATAATATCACAAAAGCTGGTAAGCTAAGTCTTTTCTTCTCTTTTGACTTGGGAACGCATATTTCCGGAAAAACGTAGCTAGCTCTTTTACTAAGTTCCCTCTGATCCCCTGTGTAATATAACAGGAATTTACGAAATCGTATAGAATTATCGCTTGCTATCCTGAAGTAAATAATGTGGCACAGAGCTTGAGCGCAACGTCATAAAATTTAGAGCGTCTATTTTGGTTACACTCCTGAAATAACTATCTTGAGTCGAACGCTATTAAAATTAACGATCACCAGAAGGAACTCAACATTTTGTTGAACTTTATTACACTGAAAGCTCTTTTTTTTCTAACCTAATTTTATCCATTATGAAAGTTCGTTTTATTGAAACGTAAACTATCGACATGAAAACGGAATATTTTTTCCGAAGCAGTCAAACACCCAGTTACCATCATGTGATCCTAGCCTTCACTGCTAGTTTCCTTTTTATAAATTGTACTTAGCGTCCGTAACCATTTGTAGAAAATCATGCGCGTTTTGTTTAGTCGTTTAATAGTTTCGAATAGCTAATTGCAACAAGCTTGACAAGAAAGCAGCGTACCACCATTTCGTAAACACAGTATTTAAATAACTGAAGTATCCTAATTTAAACAGATGGCCAAATCTTTTAGCTCATACAGCTCGTTTCCCACACAATGTAATATTTTATATAACGTTCTTAAATTAAGTCTTTGACCCGAAAATATTAATTATTTTTGTAAACATTGCCTATATAAAAACTCATTACAAATACATAATTCTCACATCCAGTACTGTCGGTTGAATTCGTCAAGTGTAACATCCAAATTAACTTGTACTGTGATAATAAAGTAGCAACGACATTGTTTAGTGATTTTTCCTACTAACTCCCTCGTATTAACCTTGATCATTCAATGTCTTATACACACGACTTGCATGAACATAGCACCGGGACTCTGTGATGAGCATCCTTTATGTTATGAGTCGCTTATTCACTTAACTCGTCTTCATTGTAAATTGGCGACTTATGAAATACGTAATAACTCGGTAGGTAGTTCATCATTACGATGAATAGCTCGTTAATCTACCAACAGTTAGTAAAATTCGTTAAGAAACTGAAGATGGACAGGTTGTAGCAGTACGTGTAAACATGTGATGTATGTTAAAACGCGCTGCTGCTCTTGCGATGTGCTGTGTTCATATGGCTAATTATATGTTGGTTCGTAGACGCCAAGTAAGTTTAATTTTTTCATGCGTGTTCACGTTTATTTCTGTTTCTTTAGAAGTTTAAAACCAACAAAAGTATGATGCAAAGTTTTTCAAATAATAACCTCAGAATGTGAAGAAAACGAACAGCGATCTGGAAGTTCTAGAAGGTAGGTACACCCACGATCCCTGTGGATTTGCCAGTCAATGTGACTACATTCGTGGCGACCCCGGTCTACTTAATAAACTTTATGCAAATCATACAGTCAACGTCAAATGCTAGCTTATCGAATTGCAGCCTGGAGATTCTTCTTTCCGTCCACTCAAACCGGCAGCAGTTTAGTATAGTAGAATGTCGACCTCGAAAGCTAGTGAGAGACAACCCTGTTTTTGATTACACATTCATTCTGCTGGTAACAGCTCCACAAGCTGGCGGAATAATGTCTTCTTCTTAGAACCTATGATTTGTGAATTTTCCAGTAAGACTAGCTAGTAGTGTCTACCATTGGAAGTGTAGGAGCGCTTCCATGACGCTTTAGCTCGCCTTTATTACCCGGCAGTGCAGGAATCTATCTAGTATCTTCAGGACGTCAGCGAAAAACTTTCTAGAAACTGAGAACAGACATATCGATCACTGCAAAATATATGTTAGTGCTGCGGGAAAGATTTGTGCACTCCAGAATATCATATCTCGTGATCACATAACTATTTATACTATAACTGCAAGGTCACGATATAGACTATTATATTTTCGTGGATCCCGGAAAGACTTCCTCAGAAATGAAAGAGAGCCTGAGCATCCCTAAATCACTTGAAATGCTTCGTGCCACTTGCGACCTACGATAAACTGCAAAGAAGACAGGAATTTGCTGTTTCGCGTGATCTGTGTAGAGCCTCACCGGTACCCCATCAGGTCCTTTTCCCGGTTATAGCAATTTTTATTGATTGTCCGTCCTAGGACAGCTTTTCTCTAACTCTGTTTCGCCATTCCTGTGACGGTGGGTACCTGTCACTTGTAGCTTCAATGCTAGTGTGACCCTACGTCCGCTTTGGTGGATGAAATTGACCTGTTGAATGGCGTTATGTAACACCGAACCGTTTTAAAGTGGTTGAGAATTTTAAAAAATACGATACTGGACCTATATTAACTGAACGGTCCATCCATTTCCCTCATTATACGAATCTATATTTCGTTTATTTCCTATTTGCAAACAAAGCGCAGTGATTGAAAAGTTCTGTTGTGAAGCTCTAACGTCGTAATAACTTTTTAACATAGCTATCGAAAAGTTTTTCCTTCCAGTTACTCACTACCTTACTCAAGTCGAACCATTTTAACGAGTATCTGCATGTCGATCCATTTGACTGGGGATCTTGGGGACTAGGGCCACTCACTATAGTAAGAAAATGCAACGCCTAGAGCCGTCCTTATGATCTTATTTATTGTGTAGCTACCAGTTTCGGCGCTTCAGTGCGCCATCTTCAAGCATTAGTTGATGCTGAAGGGGTTATCCCGCTCCATATATGTACGCTGCAACAGTGGCCAACAAAACTGGATCACGCAGACCATCTGTAATTGTGATTTCAGCACTCCAACCATCAACTGCCAATTTTGGCAGTTGATGATTAGAGTTATCACGCCAAAGTTTACAGAAAGTGTGCGTAAACCAGTTATGTCGGTCACATGCGGTGTATACGTGGATGGTGTTAACCCCTAATGCATCAACTACGGCTTGAAGATGGCCCACTAAAGCGCCGAAACTGGTAGCTATACAATAAATGAGATCATCAGGACGGCTCTAGGCGTCTCATTTTCTTACAGTTTTACTGAGTGTTTTATAAGCGCAACACGCCCGAGCACACCCCATTAATCTGCAATATACTAAAGATAATCGGTCCCGGCTGACGACTAACTGAGAATACGTGAACAGAAATACCCTTTACTGGATGATTGCACGGTTCCGTAACAATCATGTAAGCAGTTACTTCTGTACAATGTGTAGGAGTATGCGTATGGAGCGATCTGAAGTGGAAGGACAACGTAAAATTAATCACAAGTAAGGCAGTCGCAAGACTGAAGTTTAGTGGAAAAATCTTGAAGAAATGCAGTCCATCAACAAAGGAAGTAGCTTACGAAACGCTCTTTCGAACAATTTTTGAACATTTCTCGTCATTATGGGATCCGTACCAGGCGGGAGTGATAGAGGAAACGTAGAAGATCCAAAGTAGAGCAGCACGTTTCGTTACAGGTTCATCTACTGAGCGCGAATGCATCACAGAAATCAGCAGCCAACTCCTGTGGCTGGCGCTAGAAGAGAGGTGTTCTGTGTCTAACTCGTGGGAGACTCAACCAGTACATTGCTTTCTCCTACTTGTATCTCCCGGAAAGACCACCACGATAAAGTCAGAGAGATTCGAGATCACACGGAAGCGTAGCAGCAGTCGTTTTTCCCGTGACCATACGTGACTGGAACAGGGAACTGGAGGAGTGACGCTGATACCAAAAGTACTTCCCGCCACACACCGGAAGGTCGATTACGGAGTATAGATTTAGATTAACTGACATGGAGCTCTTGTTATATACTATTTCCAAAGTTTTCGAGAGTGAGCAACACTTTGAATAGTTTCACATCTTTAGAAGGCTTTCATAACATAGTTCTTATGCGTTAAGTTTGACAGCTCACGTAGATGTCTGTCATGTTCTGTATTTGAGGTCGTGATACTATTACCTTGTCGGACACACTCAGATAGTAGTGTTTCTGCTGGAACTTACCACGGACTCGTTTTGTTACTGTACATAGCTTACGGAATTATATAAAAATCTTAAAATGTCAGGGAATCATATTAAACAGTAGGGATGCCTTGTGTTGCATCTAATATCGTCCCAGTGAAGCGAAACATATAGTAGCAGTTAATCAACAAGTGGACTCGTATTTCAAAAAACACTACACTGATATGTCGTCTGAATGTCTCTAAGTAAATGATCTTGTCACGTGAAATAGGCGTCGAAACGTGTTGATGATCACAACGGTGAGAAAACATTTCATTGGTAGTCTTAAGAAGTCTTGTGTAATACTGTGTACGGTGTGAAACTAATACTGTCTCCGTTCTATCATGGTGTATGGACACTCTTCTAGCGGTTGTGTGTACACAGAGACATAAATCATTCGGGGCCTTCACGAGAACCATTCATCTTCCCGGATTCTTGCAGTACCATTTCGCTGCCTCTCGAGAAATATCTTCCTATGGTGTTATCATCAAAGGAAGTTACCTGCTACAAAGCAGCCATATGTGATTCAGTTGCTTCTCCAGGATATTAGTGCAGTTAAGTACTAGGATTGTCACTCTAGTAAATGAAAGTCTTTTATAGTCTAGTCGCGTCTACAATGTAGCTGTAGATGCAATCGGGAATAATACATTCAGCTTGTTGTGAGTGAAATTTTTGTTAATTCTGAGCCTTCACAAACTTTTAAAAATTTCTTTGATATTAAAAATTCTGTGGGCTGGTTTGACAAGCTCCTTTGTGTCTTCCTATCTAATGTAAATCCTATCATAGCTCCATAACTGCTGCACCCAAAAACTTCATAAACTATTTTTTTAAATTTTGATCTTTGTCTGTCCCTTTAATTTTTCGTGTCCGTTTTTCCTTATGTCACCAATATAAGTTCTACAGAAACTACAGCTGATATCTTCTCGCAATAAACGTTTTGCACTGAGTTCTTACTCGAAATATTATTTCTAGTATTTTTTTACTTCGTATGCCGTTTGCCCATTTAGCCCTTGAAAGTGTTTTATGCAGTATCACTCATAACGATTCCAATAAGTGTCACATAGATGTGTGCGAGGTAATTTTTTCTTTCATTCGTAGTTGTGCTTGACACGTACAATATGAGGAACTTGTGGCTCATTTATATGCCAATACCTGTAAGCAATCTTCATTGTCAAATAAATATTTTTCATCTCCACCAGACTACTTCTTATAATGCTTCAAATATACATAGCAGTTGCTACACTTATAATGTTTGTGATATGCCTGTCGCATATTGCTTTCACATTTTTTCTCAGTTCTGTGACGAATACGAGATAATTAATTGCGTGAGGCTGGTACTTTTTTTTTGGGAGTGACAAGTATTCGATTTTTCACCAGAGGATCGCAAGAGGAACGGAAAACGTTTGATCTGTGCAGTTGTAGCTACTATAACCCGTACAACTAATCTCACATTTATCCAGTGTTCGCCGGCAGGTTATGCATTGTTTGGAGCAAATGGGGCTTAAAAGCCATGTGTTTGCACAAAATGTGGCTTTCCCAGGGATTCCCTAAATCAATGAAAACAAATGATCGTATGGTCCAGTTCCAAAGGCGACGATCGATTTCCTGTATTTATCTTTAATCTGAGGTTGTGTTTGGTCCCTAATGATCTCGCTGCTGACGGCAGATAAATCTTAATACTCCTACCTTCTACTGAGGCACTTTTCAGTACGGTACTTTTGTTGATATACTTCAGCGCTGAGCTATTTTATAAACTCACATTCTGGAATAGGATAAATATCATGATTTTTACATAGACATATATTCCTTTTTCATGTAGAAATATGGAAACAACTCCAAACATCGCATTTACTCGTCATGTCGCATCATTTTTCTTTGTGCCGGAAATACCAAAAATCCTCACACGGTAAGGCATTTTGCATGCATTGCCATAGTGTCTGGGGTTTCATCTCATGCAACTAAAATTACCTCGAATCTTTTAACGAAACATGTTTCCTGCGGTAATATTTTGATTAAATTGTTTTGCCGCATAATAACGCAAAATAACATTAACAGACACAACTACATGACATTTCTGAATCGCTCAATAGGCGGTGCTTCATACCAATTTTAAATATTTTTCTTATGTATTGTGCAAAACCCACATAATTAGCATGATTGTAAATGCGTCCTGAACGAAAAAACATCTGTTCACGAAAGCACTTTTTTAATCAAACGAATTTGTTATTCCTACTGAACACGGATTTACGTAATTCAAAGAGCGTCCCCGCTGTAAATGCATTTATAATTACCCTTGATGACACTGATTCACCTGTGATTGGTTTCCAATTACAGCTCGCGTTAATTTCATTTAAATGTGCGCATTTCAATGACGTGCATGCGACGCTGTGGTATTCGGAGTGCCTTGCAATGGACGTGGCGTATATATTTTCCGCTTTTTGTTTACATTCTTGATAGAAACAGAGCTTGGGTAAAAAATACATCTACATTGATAGTGTACTACACTTTAAAAATTGTGGCGTATTTTCTTCTGCACGCTAGAGCGTTTAATTTGAATCATACCGCAAAAGATCCCGCGATATTTGTGTAATGGCTATAAAATTCATATCTTCATGAAGGCTGTATTTTATAGCTTCTCTCAGCAAATACGCAATAAGTGGTGAATATTACCTTGTCCTTATCCATGAAGGCACTGCCGCAATATTCGACGGCTGTTTCGCTTCCAACCTCGTCATGCATTTATTTGTTTCTAGTTTAATTCCTGCGTCAGTTAATAAATGTCATATAATCTTCTCCAGCCGATAAAGCCAAGTGCGAAAGGAATTGATCGAATCAAGTGCTTCGGCAAATCTGTTCTCGTTATCCTTCACTAACATCGGATTCCGGATGCCATAGGACAGTGAGGTAGTTATTTAATATATTGACCCAAAGGGAAATGTGTTCAGCGTCAGTTCATTTATTAGAAGCAAAGAGCTTTGCACATGCTGGAATACTGATATAGTTAATGCATTGTTAATAAACTCGTTTTCCGACCTATGTTAAAGAGAGACATCAAGATCAATTCTGGGTTAAAAGCACTTCACTCATACTGCAGAATTACCAAAATTGTGATACACGTTGGGTACTGGATTTTTCTTTTGACAAAAGTTTCAAACAAAGAACTATGTAGATTTATATGTTGAATAAAAAGTAATGAATACTGCAGAACAAATGAAAAGGATTATACATAAGAATTAAACATTATGACCACTGCGAGTTAAAATACTGCCTGGTGGAGCTACAGGCCCGTGTGCCAGTAAGACCAGTGCAAGATTTATCTATCTTATGGCAACGAAACTTGTATATATTCCAACATGTTACTCCGGAACCGAAATACGATGGAAGAAAATTATTACCGATTTGGCCACCAGGTGCAAATCTGGCACTCTGAATTCAAGAAAGCCGTTTATCAGTAATTCCACGGCCAAAATTGGAACTAATGTTGAAATTGGTTCCTCTTTAACGGATTAGCATATCTACCATGTTCCACTGCTATACAATAATTGCAGCCCACACTGGATCCCCGTGTGTGTGTGTGGGGGGGGGGGGGGGGAGGAGTAATGGCAATATAATTAGAACTACCCTATATACAAACGGAAACAAATGGGAAACATTACGCAAACGCAACATTAAATTTATCATAATTGATTGTTTAACAATAATACACAACCAGTTAAGATGTTTTACAGTCATAAAAACGGCCCATCAAAATATCGTTTATTATCATCTGTTTCATGTTTTTTCAAACATATATTGATTATTATTCACGGCCAGCCCAGCCTTTCGTTGGAAATTAGTTAACAATTAGGAAACAAAAGAGAAAAAGATTGTGTAATCACTGGAGCGACGATATTGACCACAAATGCGGAAATATACTAATATAAAAGAATTTTATTGAGGCATATTGTTATAGGGTGGCATGATGTATGTGATCGCGGCTCACTATAGAGTAAGGATGAGTGGAAACCAACGGTGACGTTAGAATGTTAATGCATCAGCGCAGAATGGAAGTTGAGAGCTGAGGAGTCTACAATGACATAATAATTATGTGATGCGGGATGGTACATTTTTAGCCAAAGAAGCCAGTACTAGAAATGTGTTGTTTTCTGGCTGAATTTGGCGTCTGTTTGAGGCAAGATAAATGGAGCAACATAGTAAAAATGCCGTGCTGTAAGTATTTAACTGTAAGAGACAGGGAGAAGATATTTGAAATTTTATTTACAGCATGCTTTCTCTGATTGAAGTCGTGAAAGATCTAAAATTATTAGTACCAAAAAGTGTTTAAACCATTGTGTTCACTGTTGTAGTTTTTCTTTTTTAGCAAATCGATATGTGAACGTCATTCAAAGAAGAAGTAAATGTTTTTCAAGTTTGGTTAACCGCATCAGCTCAAGCATATTAGAATGTAGTTATTTAGTCATATTTCATAACTATTTGGGCAATTTGTATTCGTATTAGAATGACATTATAAGCTTTGTCCAGATATTTTATATACTTTCTCAGATTTCAAAACATCGTTCGCAATTATATGTGAGGCACCAACGAATGCCTCTTCACATTTTGAATAGTAGTGTCCCTGGAACAGTTAAATGTGTGGAAGAAGACCTAAATGGGAAGGGAAAGTCATTTTAAAATAAAGAAATGCCCTCTAGTCACCCACTAAATCAGATTTGCCCATATTAGTAAGTTTGATTGTCTTCTACAGCACTTACCTACCGTTTGTCTTGATGCATCTCTGTCATGTAGATTTATTGCATTGCCATGTTCCGTTATTGTGAGTATTTTTGAGGATGGAAAACTTAAAGGCATTCGTTTCGAATCTGTAAACCTCTGCAACTTTCTTCGTCCAAATATGCCCTCCATTAATTACTGACAATACATCACATTCAATAACGTTCTTCAGAATGTAATATTCATTAGTTGTTTCTAGACAAAGTTTTCAGATGAGGCCGTTGATACATTCACACTGGTCCTGTGCACTAGCATGTTTTCAACTCTGTAGCAATTCATGGTTGGGAAAATCTGTATTTTGGTATTTTGGTGTCTATTGGAAGACTTGGTGTCCGTTAATGTGTACTCTTTAGCATTCCTGGAACCACATTGTAAGTTCACATCGACCGGATAGACCCTGTGTACTGTTTGCCTGTTACTTACCAGTTGTTGGTATAATATACCAGATTTTAAATTTGAAATGTAAGTTAGTATCTGCTTTTGGTAGTAATATTTGATGGCCGTATTCCTAACAACAATTGAACTACGCAATGGAGAATTAAATGAATTGATTTGTACAGAATTTTGTTGCGGTCCCCTCTTAATGAACGTGCTTGAGTAGTAGATTTGGAACTGAGAGGGGCTCAATGAAATGTTCCGCGGATGATTTCGCGTTGGATTACCTGTCCTCAGTGATGTGTCAAAACTGTCGTGCTTGTAGATGCTCACGTCAGATGGATGTAGGGGTGAGATAAAGGTTTATTGTTGCAATCAGACGGACTAACCTAGAAGAGCTAGAGACAGTGAAAAATCGGTGGAAATTACCACAATGCAGGCCTAAATGAAGTTGATCACATTATTTTATGTTGATTATGCCTTGTTTTGGTAGAAGACAAATTGTAATGGTAGTATGTGTGTATCATCCGAGGCTGACAGAGTATACACAGCCCAAAATGAATGTTACTGAAAGCTTTACTGAAAATGTTGACCGTTCTCAAACCTGCACGTGCTTCTTTTCGACGTAACTTAAGTCGAGGGGCCGTTCGTTCGTACGTATTTCAAGATTAGCAAAATACAAAAGAACCAACTTGTTGAAAGAAAGGATGAAAGTTTCGAGCTTAACGTTCTTAGAATTCGGGGTCATTAGGGACGGAGCATACGGTGGGACTGTTTTAGGGATGGAGATGAAACTTGGCAGTGACATTTTCAAATAAAACAATTCTGGCACTGAATCATACAGTGAAGGCTTTCACAACCGCATGTTTCAGTTGCTGAGAATTTTACGGGTTGTATGGCCGTGGTCCATCGAACTCTTCTATCCCTGACGTTTCGTCCAAGGACATCTTCGGAGGCAAAACTCAGCACAGATGTCCAACGTAGCCTTGGACCAAACGTCAGGGATTGAAGAGTTTCATGGACCACGGCCATACAACCTGGAAAAATTCTCAACAGCTGAATCCTGGCATTTGCATTAAGCGACTTACGGAAATACGGAATACCAAAATCTGAATGGTCAGACTGGGATCTGAACAGTCGTCCTCCGAAATGCGAGTCCTTCTGCTGACAACTGCACCACGTCACTCGGTTCAACATGGCGATAGTGTTAAAACACGTCTTGGTCCAAGAAATAAATACGTTTCTGTGAATTGTCGTCGTGAAGTGATCTCAGTTTACTTTATCACTTACAGAAATGAAGCCCAGATAAGGTCCCATACATTAACAATTACATCAGTATTCCGAAAATCACATGACAAAAAAAAATGGCTCTGAGTGCTATGGGACTTAACATCTGTGGTCATCAGTCCCCTAGAACTTAGAACTACTGAAACCTAACTAACCTAAGGACATCACACACATCCATGCCCGAAGCAGGATTCGAACCTGCGACCGTAGCGGTCGCGCGCTTCCAGACTGAAGCGCCTAGAACCGCACGGCCACATCGGCCGGCATCACATGACACTCTTGACGGAAAGTACTTATGGTACCACTAACAGATCCCCTCCACGTTTCATTCGGAAATGACCGTTGGGAAGAATGGTTGTTGGTAAACCTCTGTATTAGCTCTAATTTCTCCAACTTTCTGGTTTTGGTCATTTCATGAGAGGTATGAAGGAAGACGTAATATGTTGTCCGACTTGTCGGAACGCGCTGTCTCGGAATTTCAGCAGTAAACTCCTCCTTGTTGCACAACGCCTCTTCTGTTGCGCCTGCCATTATAGTCTGTTCAGAATCTCCGTAATGCTGTTGCACCGATTAAACTGTCCCGTGACGAATTGCGCCGCTCTTCATTGGACCTCTGTCTGTTAATCAAAACAGTTTTGGAAAGCCTCGCTCGCGCGAAATTCAGCTTGCCGTCTTGTTACACAGTATCCTCAGAACTATCGATGAAGGGCAACAAGCAGAACCCTTATTCCTAGATTTGAACATTCCCCTCTGACATGCAGGGTCCATGGATTCATGAGGCTGCCTCCATATCCGTACACGTCCATCCGCTCGATACAATCTGAAACGAGATACTTCCGACCAGGCAACATGTTTCCAGTAATAAACAATCCAATTTCAGTGTTCACGGTCCATGGCGAGGCGTAAAGCTTTCTGTCGTGCGGTCATCATGTACACACGAGTGGGCCTTCGGCTCCGAAAGCCCATATCGATGAGAATGGTTGGCACACTAACACTTGTTGATGGCCCAGCACTGAAATCTGCAGTAATTTGTGGAAGGGTTGAATTTCTGTCACGTTCAACGATTTTCTTCAGTCATCAGTGGTCCCGTTCTTGCTGGATACTTTACCGGCCGCAGCGATGTCGGAGATTTGATGTTTTACCGGAATTCCGATACGATACACTCGTGAAATGGTCGTACTGGAAAATCCACACTTCATCGCACTTCATCGCAATCTCTGAGATGCTGTTTCCCATCGCTCGTGCGCCGACTATAAAACCACGTGCAGACTCACTTAAATCTTGATAACAAATCTAACAACTTCGCTAGACACTTGTTGTCTTATATACGCGTTGCCGACAACAGCGCCGTACTCTGCCTGTTTACATATCTCTATATTTTTATACGCATACCAGTTTCTTTGGCGTTTCAGTGTATGAATGTAGGCGTACATGCAGGTTAATTCAGTCTCCTTGTTGCGACAATAACTGTAGTAATGTGAATTCCAAAGATCAGCCAGTTCAGCAATTTTACATTCTAGCGGTGGTAGTAATATACTCGTATTTTCCTTATAGCGTTCCAAATGCGGTAACTTATGAGCATTTCAGGTATTCTATTTCTTTGTCAGTAATCTGTAATGATGGTACGTACCTTACTGGAATCCTTCTAATAAACAGGTACTATAGTGTGATGTGGGTGTCATTGTGGTGGGATTGTTCATCGGCTTTATACAGTTAACGTAATCTATATTGGAAAAGGAGACATGACTCCGTCCTTTCGAATAACTGCGAAACTGCAGCTCGTCTAGCGAAATGCTTGAATCATCTGCGATATATTTCCCGATCCACGGCGAAGTATTGGCAGTATGTAGAGTATTTCTGCTAGGATTGCTAGGCTGGTAGTTTTCATATAGAAGACTTCATCTTTAAACGTTCGTATAGGTCGGTACAAATTGCTTACAGATGCTATAAACAATTTTTTTAGTGACATAACTATGGAGGCTTCCGCGGCCGATTAAAGTAGTTCTGGTTGTTTTACCGCGTTGTTGTATGAAACATTTCAACTATAAGATGTAAAAGCAACATTTTGACGTTATTACGAAGGCCTTCCTGTCTGATTCTGTGGCCACAATGGCCAGTGACTAGTAACATAATACACACAGAGAACACTGAATGCAAATTAACGAATACCAGTTGAAACAATAGTTTCTTTCACGCTAGTAGCGAGGAACGCCTCCGTCAGAATCGATCAAGAAGAGGCATACCAATTTGTGCGTGTAAGAACAGTCGAGGTCAGCAAGGAGCCGCGTAAGTTTGGCTTGATCTGCCTAAGGCTTTTCATTTGCTACGGGGTGTAATACAAGAATGCTGTGAAACCTTAAACCGTTTGCAGAGATTGTGGAGCTCTTTCATTTCACTGTTATTACGTTTTATGAACATGTGATCATCTTTTACTTACCAACGTAACCTGCTTTTGCTAAATACGACGTGCTCTCACGAGTATTTCCTGATCTGTTTCAAGATAGTGATTTTACATCAGGCATTTCGAGGGGAGCCAATATTTTTCTTAATTTATGGCCAACTTTGAGCTTAACTGATGTCTCATTTCAATCTGTTTTGGTTAAGGAACTACAAATATTCGATGTTTTCGGGTTGGATGTAACATGCTGTGTATAACTGACTGAGTACAGGTGACTCTTCACGTGGGGGAAACGACAATGAAGTAAGTGTCACCACCAAATTTACATCTCGTTCGCAGGTCTTTTAGAGAGGGCACTGAGCTGTGAATTCAGGAAAACAAACACTCGTTTGAACACAACACAATATGACGATCTGTGCATACTGCAGTGAGATGTTTGGATTTAAAGGCTAGGAGTGTAAGCGACGGTAACACTCCACAGAATATTTCGTCTCTCGAGTTTGACAAACACGCGTCACATACATCAATACTTCAACGTAACCTGAGGTATTTTTCACGGGTAACACGGATTAGCTACGTTGCAGCCGTCACTTTACCCCGAACTTTCCAGCTTCTACCGTATAAATCAGATTTATATTCAGCTGACATTTTTGAAAGGATACAGGAACGGTTATCTGACATATTCACAGCGACACTTTCTGTGCATGTGACGTTTCCCTGCTACTGTGAAGTTACTATTTCATTGCTAATGCTACAACTTTTCAGAGAGCAGATCATCTACTTTATTGATGTGCAACTGAAAGATGTGCATTTAATTCTCATTCACTATGCACGCCTTTCGTATTTTATTCGTTTTGCATTTCTTTCATGATTTACAATTGCAGTGGGATTCCAAAGTCCTAGATAATTTTTATAGCAATATTAAGCTGGTCAGTGAGAGAGGATGGGCGCAGGATATTTTTCATTATTTGTGAACCCAATTTAGCAGTCTCCATGGAGTTGCCATGATAGTTTCCGTTTTCCGTCATTGATCGTTGCTGTAGGGAGCATGTGGAGCCAGTTTTAATACTATATAGTGGCCAAAGTTGTCCCCCTTCCTAGTCTAACAAGTTGTTGCAACAAACCTGAAGTTTAAATTCTCATTCCCTTTTAAAACTGCACTCCCTGACGAAACTCTGACCGTATTCTGACGAATCACGAGCCATTTCCCGGTGTTTGGGCGGCTAGCCACAACGGCATCGAGTTTCGCGGCAATTCCATGACCTCTGAAACGTAAGCATATATGTACCCAGTGAATTCCAAATTAGTTGGTTGTAATGCACTTAGAGCACTAGGGATTCGTTAGTGAGAGAGTTATCTTTTCTTTTCGTTTCTCATAAGTTTTGTTTCGGAAATTTGATAATTTATTAGTAATGTTGGACTTGGCGTCCGACCTTTGTCCGTTACGAGAGCTTGGTCAGCTATGAGCCATATCAGGGTAGAGATTCTGGTCCTCAAAGTTGAAGTATCGTCTTCAGCATCACTTCTTCAGTTTTTTCTAGTGATATGGGTGAGGATTTACGTTCCTAGTTGATAACTCCTCGACATGGACTCATGATCCTTAGTGCTAGAACAGTCGAACACGTGGCTAGCGGTTAGTCTTGCGTACTCCTAATTCCACAGCAACTTCTTAGCCTTGAAGTGATTTTATTCTCTTTCCTTAAAAGAGTGTTGCTATGACGGATATGCAGTTCAGTTACCTAGTATACGGCGGGGAGGCCACTTTGGCACTTTCGTATTCTGCTATTTATCTCTTACTCTGTTCAGTCTACGGCAGTGGCGAGTGCGTGACGGCAGTTCCACTCTCTTCTACAATTGGTAGCGTATTCGTTTAGTCACAACGATGAGAAGACTGATTCCTCCTCCGCCCATACTTCTTTATTCGCCATGGTGGAGAGGGCAGACTGCTGAATGAACCCTTCCTTCCTCCCGCAAAATTATGTTCAATAGTATCTGTATGGATGGAAATAATGACATTATTTTCTTTGTATTTATGCAAGTTACAGTTTACTCCCTTTTTCTGTAATAAATACGTCAAACAAATGTCTATCTGCATTCATCAATTCAAAGAAGCTCCCCTCCCACTTAAAAGCACCTTGCAATCCTCCATTAACAATTATGATCAACAAATTAACTAAGCAATAAATGTTGTACTTAGTCGGTCTCCGTAAGGTCGTGCGGATCTCGTGCTTTTCTTTGTTAAGGCCCACTTTCTTCTCACAGACCCGTTGCTACCATTACACTTGAAGAACTGCTGATAAATAAAGTCTTCCCTTCCGAATAAGAGAAAAGGCATGGCCTACTGCGAGTCATTTACAAATTTCCACTTGATGTTGTCAAAGTCGGTTGCCTTAACCTGACTAGGCGATAGAGAGTTTGAATTAAATAACTACCGCCTATTGACTGATTTTGTTAGCTAAGCAATCTTTCTCAATTTCCTACAGAAAAGTATTTAAGTCAAACAAGGCACAGCTTTCACAATCTAATACATACATCAAAAAAAGTTTAGCATCACCTGGGTTCCAAGAGTTCCGGAACCTGTACAGAAAATTGGAATAGAGATCAACATAGACATTATTTCCCTCCTTTTTATTGTTCATGAAAACCACACTTTGCATGATGTACCACCATACAGCGAGATCTTCAGAGGTGGTAGTCCAGATTGCTGTACACACCGGTACCTATTCGGCGTAGATCTCTCAGAGTGGTTGGTGGGTCACGTCCTCCATTAACAGCCCTTTTCAATCTGTCCTAGACGTCAATAGGGTTCATGCCTGGAGAACATGCTGGCCATCCTAGTCGAGCGCTGTCGTTATCCTCAAGGAAGTTGTTCATAAGGTGTGAACAAGGGGGCGTGAATTGTCGTCCATGAAGACGAATGCCTCGCTAGTATGGTGCCGATAGGGTTGCACTATCCGTCGGAGGATGGCTATCACGTATCGTACAGCCGTTACGGCGACTTCCGTACCACCAGCGGCGTACGACGGCACCACATAATGATACCCCAAAACAGCAGTGAACGTCCACCTTGCTGCAGTCGCTGGACAGTGGGTCTTAGGCGTTCAGCCTGATCGGGTTGCCTTTAGACACGATTCCGACGATTGTCTAGTTGAAGGCATATGCGACACTCATCGGTGAAGAGAACGTGAAGCCAATCCTGAGCGGTCCATTCGGTATGTTTTTGGGCCCATCTGTACAGCGCTGCCGGCCGGAGTGGCCGAGCGGTTCTAGGGGCTACAGTCTGGATCGCGCGACCGCTACGGTCGCAGGTTCGAATCCTGCCTCGGGCATGTGATGTCCTTAGGTTAGTTAGGTTTAAGTAGTTCTAAGTTCTAGGAGACTGATGACCACAGATGTTAAGTCCCAAAGTGCTCAGAGCCATTCGAATCATTTCCCATAGTGTTCAGGGCCATTTGAACCATCGCGCTGCACGGTGTCGTGGTTGCAAAGATGGACCTCTCCATGGACGTCAGGAGTGAAGTTGCACATCATGCAGCCTGTTGCGTACAGTTTCAGTCGTAACACAATGTCATGTGGCTGCACGAAAAGCATTATTCAATATGGTGGTGTTGCTGTCAGAGTTCCTCTGAGCCATAATCCGTAGGTAGCGCTCATCCACTGCAGTAGTAGCCCTTGGGCGGCCTGAGCGAGGCACGTCATCGACAGTTCTTGTCTCTCTGTATCTCCTCCATGTCCGAACAACATCGCTTTGGTTCACTCCGAGACGCCTGGACACTTCCCTTGTTGAGAGCCCTTCCTGGCACAAAGCAACAATGCGGACGCGATCCAACGGCGGTATTGAGCTCTAGTCATAGTTGAACTACAGACAACATTAGGGGTGTACTTCCTTTTGGTGGAATTACTGGAACTGATCGGCTGTCGGACCCCCTCCGTGTAATAGGCAGTGCTCAAGCATGATTGTTTACATCTTTGGGCGGGTTTAGTGACATCTCTGAAATGTCAAAGGGACTGTGTCTTTCATACAATATCCCCAATCAACGTTTAGCTTCAGGTGTTCTGGGAACCGGGGTGATGCAAAACTTGTTTTGATGTGTGTAGGAGAACAATAACTGAACAAGGGTGTTAACTGTCTCAGTATTGTTCAATGGTACTAAAAACTTACTTATTTTCCATCAAAAAGGCAAAACTGTTGGAGAATTCGATTCATGATGGTTCGTATTGTCCAGATATGAATCGTCCAAATGGGCTGATATGCATTTACTCATAATTTTGGTATTTACAAAACGCGACCAACGCTTGGAACAGGGAACTAACTGTATCAAGTATACTTCTCATTGTACTACCTGCAATCCCAGATAACGTGCCGGACGTGCAGTGAAAAGTGAAAAATAAATAAGTTCGTCATAAACATGTGCTGAGCACCATGGGATTTGGTGACTGAATTTGTTTTAATTGCGAAGACTGCTGCTCTGTTGTACAGGGAGCAACAGAGCATCATTAGAATCAATAAGTCAGAGATGAGAGATACTCAACGAGATCTTCAGTAATTGTCAAACACTAATAGCATTTACACAGTTTTAAAACCACAAGAGATGGAATTCAAAACGGCCATGAAAATACCAACTGGATTACATCAAGGTAAGACAGGTCCTCTGAAATCATATACGGGACTATATAGGTCGTGGGCATGAGAAAATATAGACTCAAATCACAATTTGCTAACGATGAGGAGAGGGCTGATGTAGAAGACAATCGTTACGAAGTATCAGCTTACAAGCAATGCTGCAGTACTGAGGAATGACGACGTGCTTTCGAAGTCCTCTGTAGCTATAGAAACTGCCATACGTAGTAGCACAATTGGTTAGTGAGAAATAGGCATCTTTAAAAAAAAAAGGGTACTCACAGAAATGTCAAGAAAGTGAAGTGGTTACTGACGTCGAAAAGATATATTCAGCATAGAGAAATAACAAAATAACTTTCGAAGAGTGTAAAAGCAAATGAGAAAAAGCTAGGAGTGCATTATGTGTTCCAGTGACAAACACCGAAGAGAAAACCGATGGATGAAAAAAGTACATTGAGTGCTGGACGAAGGAGAGAGAATGCCTGATAACATGATAGGTGAAACGTATCTCGATTGAAAGGACATGAGTGATAGAGTGTTAGATTTGTGCAAAGTACTGGTACCTTTGCCGAAATATAGATAAAACTTATGCCAAAGTTACGAATTCATTGTTTGAAATGTTAACCAAATGATAGCGTAGATTAGTATGTAGTGTATTTGAGACAAATGACGAAATATAGGACATTTGGGAGGATATTATCCTTACAGCCCCAACGGTACCTAGTTTAAACAAATCCTAGGGCCATCGCACAATCAGCGGGATTACTTATGCATACAACTTCCTGAATAGAGTGTTACGCAAAAAATGTAACAGACACCCGACGATCAGATCCATCAGAAAAGGGCAGTAGGGAGGTGCTTCTAATTTAGGTTGATAATAGAAATAAGACTAAAAAAAGAACAAGAATAGGATATACAGTGTATTCCTTTAATCTTGCCGTGCGAGATCTGATTTCTCTTATTACAATGTTCATTTCTCTATATGAAGGTGGGCGCCAACCAAATATTTTCATACATTGAGGAGAGATATGGTGATTGAAACGCTTTTGTTTTAATGATTGCTACCCCAATTCAAGAAGATCTTAACACCTAAAACTAAAAAAAGAAAGCAGATATCACTACAAATCGTAAAATGTATACTCGTAAGGACGCTTCATTAAACATGGGAAACACGGACGCACGCTGATCCTAAATTTCAGTGTTGGTCATCTAATCCCCATCTTCAGCGCCGCTTCTATTCACTGTACAATACTTTATCTGTTCGCAATGTAACACACATTGGATCAAAATAGATAGTTCACACCTATAGCCCTTTCATTGCTTATGTACAATATTTGTTTGCTTAATCTCAGTCACTGAGAATAAGGCCATATTAGAATTTACCATTTTACTGCTCTAACATCTTTGAAGCTGCTATTTTTGTTACTCATGTTATGTAAATGAAAAGCATATGTGCTGCCATAAAACATAGAATGGTGAGTCTTAAACAAGTTTCCAGATAATTAAACAACACTTACATAGGGAACGTGCGAAATCGTGTTTACTTTGAAATGCATAACACAAATACAGGAAAATTCGTCGCACAGAAATATACATATAGCAGTTTTCGCCACATTTCATATTTTATTAATTTTAAAATCATTCCATGTTTTATTCGTTGAAGGTTAAAGAGAAAAAGAATCTCTCGTAAATTTACGGAAATGTTAAAGGAAAATTTTGTTTATGTTAAAGCTCGAAGCCAGTAATGCGTAAAACAGGAATACCTAGCAGGAAAGAAAGAAAACCTGTAAGATCCATCTGCGGATGGGATGGTAATATTTCCATGTCGGACTATTGTTTGATTTAAATTCACCTGTTTAAACTGTACTTGTGGCTGGTTACTGCTTGAATTATAAACCCCGTATTTGCGAAATCTATTCCTAAGCCTGTGTTTGTGGCTTTACCTCTTGTACCACTAGTGATATATTAATAGAATGCGATTTTCAAAGAGTGACTGAAATTTATAGACCCGTAAATAATGAAGTTGCATATAGCGTAACAGTCGCGACATGGAGGCAGTGCCGGCTGGTGTGGCCGAGCGGTTCTAGGCGCTACAGTCTGGAACCGCGCGACCGCTACGGTCGCAGGTTCGAATCCTGCCTCGGGCATGGATGTGTGTGACGTCCTTAGGTTAGTTAGGTTTAAGTAGTTCTAAGTTCTAGGGGACTGATGACCTCAGCAGTTAAGTCCCATAGTGCTCAGAGCCATTTGAACCATGGAGGCAGTCCACATTGATGATGGCTACCGTGTGCGTAAATAGCACGCTGCAGTACCACATATTGATGTTTGCACAATATTTACCACTCAGGTTACCTTAGGGAGCCCATCCTTTCATTTATTCAATTATATTCTTTCATATCAGACCACGGAGTAGGCTGACGGGCGTCATTCTTCGGAAATATAAACTGATCAGATTCGCGCAATTTTTGCTGTATAATATTTCTTGCAGCAGAAAATTTGATCGGCTTGATTTTTCCCCGGCAACATATATAAATCATAAATGGAATAAATGATTGGGAGACAGGTTGGCGGCTTGAATCAATGAATACATTCAAACAATAATTATACTGAAATATCCTTTATCGATCAAAAATATTACACTATAGGTTGAAAATACCGCTACAGTTGTAAAGTTCTTTTATTATCACAAGACTGGTTTCGGGCTCTTATACGTCCATCTTCAGGTGTCGTAACTTTGGGCTGTTACCCCCGAGCGCCGCAGTGGACGTGTTCATCTACTGATCACTACATTCCTCTGTCTTCCCTTTTATCTTAATCTACACCGACGGAGGTTCGAATCCTCCCTCGGGCAGGAGTGTGTGTGTTTGTCCTTAGAATAATTTAGGTTAAGTAGTGTGTAAGCTTAGGGGACTGATGACCTTAGCAGTTAAGTCCCATAAGATTTCACACACAATTGATCTTTTTTTTTCTTAATCTAGAGTGTTCGTTTCATTATACATGTCCTGCAGTTCTTCATTTCTTGCACCGAGGACAGTACTGTCATCAGCGAAATTCATAACTTAAACCCTTTCTGCTTGAATTTTAATCCCACTTTGAACCTTTTTCTTGCTTCCGCCATTGCTTCTTCACTATATCTATTGAGCTGTGGAATCGAAAGACTCTGTTGCCGTCTTGCACCCCTTATAATCATTGCACTTTATCCTGGTCTTCCAATCTTACTCATCCCCTCTTGTTTCTTATGTGTCTTACGTATTACTCTTCTTTCCCCATGATTTGCACATTTATTCCTGAGAAATACGACTATTTCGTACTTGCACCAGTTTCTCTGGAAATCTTAAGAACGGCTATTGAGACTCTTAAGTCTTGCTTCCACTATCACGTGCTACTAAAGAACTGCCTCGCTAGTATCCTTCGCTTTTCTTTCCAATCTGATCGCCTTCTGATATATTCTCAATTTTCTTTTCCATTCTTCTATTCATTATTCCTGTTAGCAAGTTTGATGCATGAGCTTTGATGCGTGACCTGTCAGGCTGACTGTGCATAATATCTCACAGTCATCCGGTTTTATCACCTTGGCGACGATGTGTATGATATTTAATGGAAAGTCTGATCGTAATTCTTCAGACTCATAGAATTTACAGACCAAAAGGAATATGTGCTTGACTGTAACTCTATAATGTCATAAATTTCGAAGGAATGTTGTTTATACCTTCCGCCTTATTTCTCCGCAGTTATTGCGAAGCTCCGTTAAACTCTGACTTTCGTAACGGATCTTCTGCATAACTATCATTGACACTTCTGTCACGTCAGCAGACAGGTCTTTCCCCATTCATTCTACGACTGCTTTCAATCTATCCGAAACCTCCTACCTTTAAGTGTAAAACTCCTTGACTATGTTAACGGTTTTGCTTTTAATCTTATCAAGGTTGTTTTTACATATCTTTATATTGCAGCAGTACTTCTGACAAACATTTATTTATCGTTTAAAGTCTCCAAATTTTCTGTTTACTTTACTCCTAATTAACTTTTTTTGCTGTATTTATCTTTCCATGTTTATATATGTGCTTCCATCTTTAGTCGATCAAGTAAAGTATTTCTTGTCTTACCCAAGTTTTCTTCACATTTATCTCATTTGAATCTACATTTTTCTGTCCTACTTCCTTTATCTTCAATTTTCGGAAACGTCCATTCCTCTTCAACTGCATTGTTTACTGGTGTATTCATTCTTGTATCAACACCCTTAAATAACTTCAAACACACTTCATCATTTCTGAGTACTTCAGCATCACAATTCTAGGAGTGTTGGATCTTTCTTAATTTAATACAGTTTACTTTGTGCTAAGGTCTTATGGTACCAAATTGCAGCTGTCATCGCTCCCTAACCCTACACACTATCTAATCTAACTTAAACTAACTTACGCCATGGCCAACGCATACACCCATGCCCGAGGGAGGATTCGAGCCTCCAACGGGGAGAGCCGCACGGAGCGTGGCAAGGCGCCCTAAATCACGCGGCTAATCTTTCTTAGGTATGCTTCATACTGTTGTGATTATTGGATAGTGAGTTCGCTATTACTAACTGAAATTAAATGTATAACTAAATTTTTGTTCTCACTGGTTTCTCCCAGTGATCCTATATTTTCCTGTAAATCTCTGTCACCTATTCCTTCCTCTCCCACAGCGTTCCAGTCCCCCGTGATCACTGGATTTTCATCTCCTGTTATGTGCAGAGCGGCTCGTTCAGTAATCTAATATACAAGTACTTCTCATCTTTTTCTTGTGATGTCGGCTATCATGCCTGTTCTGTTGTTACTGTTTGTTGTCGATTATGATGAGAATAATCTTACATTGCTTTTTCACCTTTAGTTTTGGATGGTTTAATGCTAGCGTTTTAAGTCCTCTCTGGCCTATCTTGATTTTCATGATGAATCCTGCTCTTTCTACACTGTTCTGCATAGATGTTGATAGTACCCTATATTCATCTCATTACACCTTAGCAAGAACTTCCTTCTCAAATCTATACTTCACACCACAAAACAGATACTCCGAGAAAGGTTATACCACCTAATTCCAGTATAAAGCCTTTTTTTGGGTCGTTAGTCTTCTTACTGGCTTGATCCGGCCCGCCACGAATTCCTCTCCTATGGCAACCACTTCGTCACAGAGCAACACTTGCAACCTACATCCTCAATTAATTGTTGGACCTATACCAATCTCTGTCTTCCCTTACAATGTTTGCCTTCTACAGCTCCCTCTAGTACCATGGAAATCATTCCCTCGTGTCTTAACAGATGTCCTATCATTCTGTCCGTTCTTCTGGTCTTTGTCACATATCCCTTCCCTCCCCGATTCTCAATCCTAACCTTATCAGTCCACCTAATTTTCAACATTCGTCTGTAGAACCACGCCTCAAATGCTTCGATTACCATCCGTGCCGGTTTTCCTACAGTCTTTGTTTCACTACTATACAATGTTGTGCTCCAAACGCATATTCTCAGAAATTTCTTCCTCAAATTAATGCTTATTTTCCTACTAGGAGACTTCTCTTGGCTAGGAATTCCCTTTTTGCCAGTTCTATTCTGCTTTTGGTGGCCTTCTTACTCCATCCGTCATTGGTTACTTTGCTGCCCAGGTAGCAGAATCCCTTAACTTCATGTACTTCGTGACCATCAACCCTGATGTTGAGTTTCATTTCTTCTACTCCTCATTACTTACGTATTTCTTCGATTTATTCTCAATCCATATTCTGTACTCATTACATCCCATTCAGCAGATCACGTAATTCTTCTTCACTTTCACTCTGGATAGTAATGTCATCAGCAAATCCTATCATTGATATCCTTTCACCTCGAATTTTAGTTTCACTCATGAACCTTTCTCTTATTTCCTTCACTGCTTCTTCGATGTAAAGATCGAACAGTAGAGAGGAAAAGCTACATCCTTCCTTTACATCCTTTTTAATCCGAGCCCTACGTTCTTCGTCGTTGAATTTCATTATTTCCTCTTGGCTTTTGCATGTCTTGTACAGTATTCGTCTGTCCTTATACACTCCTGGAAATTGAAATAAGAACACCGTGAATTCATTGTCCCAGGAAGGGGAAACTTTATTGACACATTCCTGGGGTCAGATACATCACATGATCACACTGACAGAACCACAGGCACATAGACACAGGCAACAGAGCATACACAATGTCGGCACTAGTACAGTGTATATCCACCTTTCGCAGCAATGCAGGCTGCTATTCTCCCATGGAGACGATCGTAGAGATGCTGGATGTAGTCCTGTGGAACGGCTTGCCATGCCATTTCCACCTGGCGCCTCAGTTGGACCAGCGTTCGTGCTGGACGTGCAGACCGCGTGAGACGACGCTTCATCCAGTCCCAAACATGCTCAATGGGGGACAGATCCGGATAATCTTGCTGGCCAGGGTAGTTGACTTACACCTTCTAGAGCACGTTGGGTGGCACGGGATACATGCGGACGTGCATTGTCCTGTTGGAACAGCAAGTTCCCTTGCCGGTCTAGGAATGGTAGAACGATGGGTTCGATGACGGTTTGGATGTACCGTGCACTATTCAGTGTCCCCTCGACGATCACCAGTGGTGTACGGCCAGTGTAGGAGATCGCTCCCCACACCATGATGCCGGGTGTTGGCCCTGTGTGCCTCGGTCGTATGCAGTCCTGATTGTGGCGCTCACCTGCACGGCGCCAAACGCGCATACGACCATCATTGGCACCAAGGCAGAAGCGACTCTCATCGCTGAAGACGACACGTCTCCATTCGTCCCTCCATTCACGCCTGTCGCGACACCACTGGAGGCGGGCTGCACGATGTTGGGGCGTGAACGGAAGACGGCCTAACGGTGTGCGGGACCGTAGCCCACCTTCATGGAGACGGTTGCGAATGGTCCTCGCCGATACCCCAGGAGCAACAGTGTCCTTAATTTGCTGGGAAGTGGCGATGCGGTCCCCTACGGCACTGCGTAGGATCCTACGGTCTTGGCGTGCATCCGTGCGTCGCTGCGGTCCGGTCCCAGGTCGACGGGCACGTGCACCTTCCTCCGACCACTGGCGACAACATCGATGTACAGTGGAGACCTCACGCCCCACGTGTTGAGCAATTCGGCGGTACGTCCACCCGGCCTCCCCCATGCCCACTATACGCCCTCGCTCAAAGTCCGTCAACTGCACATACGGTTCACGTCCACGCTGTCGCGGCATGCTACCAGTGTTAAAGACTGCGATGGAGCTCCGTATGCCACGGCAAACTGGCTGACACTGACGGCGGCGGTGCACAAATGCTGCGCAGCTAGCGCCATTCGACGGCCAACACCGCGGTTCCTGGTGTGTCCGCTGTGCCGTGTGTGTGATCATTGCTTGTACAGCCCTCTCGCAGTGTCCGGAGCAAGTATGGTGGGTCTGACACACCGGTGTCAATGTGTTCTTTTTTCCATTTCCAGGAGTGTAGCTTACCACTATTTTTCTCTGAATTTCGAACATCTTGCACCATTTTACATAGTCGACCGCTTTTTCCAGGTAGACAAAACCTATGAACGTGTCTTGATTTTTCGTTCTCTCAGTCTTCAGAATGATGCGTGGATTATATTATTCCAAAAGTCTTGTTATTTCACCAGATTTACTGTTGAAGATGTAGTTCTGTTCGATTCTTAAGACCTATCAACCAACAAAGTGAATGATCGTCTGTAACAACTGTGAATGGCCTACCATAGAGATACTGTCGGTATTCCCACATGGTCCAGATCACAGCAAGACATTCTCTTTCTGTAGTTGGGTAGTTTCTCTCGGCTTTGGTAAGTGTCCTAGACATAAAGGCTACAAAATTCTGTTTTCCATCCGAGATCTGCACCAGAACAGCACCAATCCCATACCCACTGACATCCGTGTGTAGTTCTGTAGGTGCTCTCTCATCATACACACCGAATACAGTGTCAGTCGTCAGAGCGTTTCGCTGCACATCGAAAGAACCTTGTTCAGCACCACCGTAGATGAATTTTGCATCAGCTCTTAACAATTCTTGGAGTGACATGGTTTTGATACAAAAGTCTTTGATAAAGCGACGATAGTAAGAACACAATCCGAGGAAGCGTCTCACATCTCTAATATCTCACATCTCTAATACTTTTAGGAATAGGAAATTCCGTTATAGCTTTCACCTTTTCTGCGTCTAGCCGCACACCTTCCTTTCACACAAGATGTCTAAGTTTTTGATTTTTTTTGCTCCAAAGAGACATTTCCTAGGATTAAGTTTCAGTCTAGTTTGTTGGAGACACTTAAGAACGGCCCTCAGTCTTTTTACGTGTTCATCAAATTTCTCTGAGAACACTATAATGTCATCTACATAACAGACACATCGTCCACTTCAGGTGTCTTAGAAGATTATCCATCATTCGTCCAAAAGTTGCTGGTGCATTACACAAACCAAACGGCATTACCTTAAACTCTTACAGGCCCTCACGAGTGATGAATGCAGTTTTCTCACGATCAGCCTGGTCTACTTCGATTTGCCAGTATCCCGAGTACAAGTCCATGGTTCAGAAAACTTAGTCCCCTTCAGACAATCTAGTGTATCGTCAATTCGTGGAAGAGGGTAACGTCCTTCTTAATTCTGTTATTAAGCTTCCTGTAACCAACATAAAATTGCCAACTGCCATTCTTCTTCCTGACAAGAACCACTGATGACGAACGTGGGCTCTGCAAAGTCTGAATGATGTCATTATTCATCATTTTCTCTAACTCGTCGCGAATTATTCGACGTTCCCTTGCTGACACACAGTATGCTCTCTGGCTTATTGGTTGATGGTCTCCAGTGCTAATTCGGTGCTTCACTGTCGATTCGTCTAATTTGCTCTTCACCTATGGACTGAAGCATTCAGAGAACTCTTGAAGAATGGCAAGTAGCTTCTTCTGTTGTTCCTTAGTGAGATCTGGTAATAGTCGAGCCAGAAGATCTTGTTCTGGTAGCGCTAATTTCGCCCACAGACTCGGCATGGGAGTTTTCTATGACGCTCAGCTGTTCTGCAATTAATGGCTCAGTGTTTGTTATGCACATGCATCTTGGAAGGATCTGGAGTTCTCAGCGACAGTTAACTATCCACAGTTCACTGCATCCGTTATTAAACGAGATGACAGAGGCTAGGATGACCAAGTTATTCTTCAGTGGTATGGGTCTCTTACATTCCACTACAAGATCGACAGGTTGATGCATGGCAAGACACATGACAGCTACCTTTCTAGCGCTGACTGCAGGAATCATCACTTCATCCAGCACACACAGTCTCCATACACCCGGAAGCGCATCTTCCTGTCCACAGTATCACATCTCGCCTAGCACAATCTTCGAGCGACCACAATCTATAGTTGCTTGAGAAGCTTGCAAAAGTCCCATCCGAGAATGACGTCATGACTACACTCTTGTAAAACGATGAATGCTAAGGGCTGTGTATGGCCACTTATACCCACAGGAATGACATATCTTCCTGCAGGTTTTACGTATTTCCCATTAACCACCTTCAGCATAGATGTTTTGCTGTCGACGAATACGGTTTTCAACAACTGGTGACGGTACTTCTCCGAAATCACTGAATATGATGCTGCAGAATCCACAAGAGCTTGTGTGTATCGTTCTTGTAGTATTCGACAGCGGAGGATTTTTCTCTTCGGCGGCCTCACCCTCAAGGAAGGTCGCACCCTTTAGTTTTCCAGGTTGCAGCGGCTAGGTGATCGGCTGGAGCTTCTAAACGGTGATGGAGACCTACATCGGCGTGGTGGGGAGCGTCCTGTCCAGCGGCTAGTTTGCGGCGATGGTGACCTACGTCGTCATGCATCCACGTCTTCCTCTTCATCGTCCCGGAGTTGGCGTCGACTAAGATTTGGCTGCTGTCTTCTGGCCGCCTTTCTCGACAATAGCATGGCACATGTCCCGATCGTTCGCAATGGAAACATATTAGTTGGTCATCCTTGGTCCTCCAGACATCAGTCTTCCTTGGTGGCCAAACAGGTTCCTCATGCGGCATTGTAGGAACGTAACTTCGCTTGGGTCTCAACTTTTTGCTGTTTTAAGGGAAAGTGAAGGACGAGACAGGGGATCGATGTCTGTTCCACTTCCTCCCTCATGACCTCTTGAAGCGTCTCGGTTTTTTGTTCGCCATGCAATCCAAGTCCCTTCTGAACTTACTCTCTCACTATCTGACGAAGAATACTTGTGGAATCAGTTTCCTCCTCCATCACAGACATCGATACGACGTTTGGATGTCGTTCAAACTTCTTGCGTGTAATTGTTTTTTGATGTATTGTCTCGATATACTGGCACCATCTTATGAAGTCGTCTGCCGTCGAAACCTCCTTCAGGAGTAGGCCTTGATACATGTCCTCAGCAACAAACTTCATGATATATGCAACCTTATCTTCCTCCTTCATTCTAGAATCCACAATTTTACACAGCTTCAAGACATCTTGAATGTAGGATGTTGTCGTTTCTCCTGGAAGCTGTGCCCTGCACTTTAATTTATCTTCAGCCTTGCACTTCTGTCGTTGTATGTCACCAAAATACACTCCTGGATGTGGAAAAAAGAACACATTGACGCCGGTGTGTCAGACCCACCATACTTGCTCCGGACACTGCGAGAGGGCTGTACAAGCAATGATCACACGCACGGCACAGCGGACACACCAGGAACCGCGGTGTTGGCCGTCGAATGGCGCTAGCTGCGCAGCATTTGTGCACCGCCGCCGTCAGTGTCAGCCAGTTTGCCGTGGCATACGGAGCTCCATCGCAGTCTTTAACACTGGTAGCATGCCGCGACAGCGTGGACGTGAACCGTATGTGCAGTTGACGGACTTTGAGCGAGGGCGTATAGTGGGCATGCGGGAGGCCGGGTGGACGTACCGCCGAATTGCTCAACACGTGGGGCGTGAGGTCTCCACAGTACATCGATGTTGTCGCCAGTGGTCGGAGGAAGGTGCACGTGCCCGTCGACCTGGGACCGGACCGCAGCGACGCACGGATGCACGCCAAGACCGTAGGATCCTACGCAGTGCCGTAGGGGACCGCACCGCCACTTCCCAGCAAATTAGGGACACTGTTGCTCCTGGGGTATCGGCGAGGACCATTCGCAACCGTCTCCATGAAGCTGGGCTACGGTCCCGCACACCGTTAGGCCGTCTTCCGCTCACGCCCCAACATCGTGCAGCCCGCCTCCAGTGGTGTCGCGACAGGCGTGAATGGAGGGACGAATGGAGACGTGTCGTCTTCAGCGATGAGAGTCGCTCCTGCCTTGGTGCCAATGATGGTCGTATGCGTGTTTGGCGCCGTGCAGGTGAGCGCCACAATCAGGACTGCATGCGACCGAGGCACACAGGGCTAACACCCGGCATCATGGTGTGGGGAGCGATCTCCTACACTGGCCGTACACCACTGGTGATCGTCGAGGGGACACTGAATAGTGCACGGTACATCCAAACCGTCATCGAACCCATCGTTCTACCATTCCTAGACCGGAAAGGGAACTTGCTGTTCCAACAGGACAATGCACGTCCTCATGTATCCCGTGCCACCCAACGTGCTCTAGAAGGTGTAAGTCAACTACCCTGGCCAGCAAGATCTCCGGATCTGTCCCCCATTGAGCATGTTTGGGACTGGATGAAGCGTCGTCTCACGCGGTCTGCACGTCCAGCACGAACGCTGGTCCAACTGAGGCGCCAGGTGGAAATGGCATGGCAAGCCGTTCCACAGGACTACATCCAGCATCTCTACGATCGTCTCCATGGGAGAATAGCAGCCTGCAATGCTGCGAAAGGTGGTTATACACTGTACTAGTGCCGACATTGTGCATGCTCTGTTGCCTGTGTCTATGTGCCTGTGGTTCTGTCAGTGTGATCATGTGATGTATCTGACCCCAGGAATGTGTCAATAAAGTTTCCCCTTCCTGGGACAATGAATTCACGGTGTTCTTATTTCAATTTCCAGGAGTGTACTTGCGCAGTTCCGCCTGGAATACTTCCCGGCTTGTGAACGTCTCCTCGTTGTTCTCATGCCATTGCTTGGCTGTGCCCTCCAAGTAGAAAAACACGTTAGACAAAACACATGGAGTAAATCTATTTTTTAAATTTGGCCATACGCTCATACACCTTCAGCCACTTCTTTGGATCTTGGC
Source organism: Schistocerca piceifrons (assembly GCF_021461385.2). Taxonomy (NCBI): domain Eukaryota; kingdom Metazoa; phylum Arthropoda; class Insecta; order Orthoptera; family Acrididae; genus Schistocerca; species Schistocerca piceifrons. The sequence goes on from NC_060143.1 coordinate 439,751,771, forward strand.
CATCGTCACTAGAGAAGGATGTCTCATGTCGTGGCACACAGTTTCTGTCATCGTAAAGTCCTCTTCTTCTTCTGTCTCCGATAGATTGCGATCTGTTGAATATGGCTCGAGCTCGGGTTTCTCGTCACGTATAAACGGCGGCTCTGTCGTGGCCTGATGGGAGTCACTGTGTCGTCGATGATGTGCGGCATCACAAGTTCCAACACCCAGCGTCTACACCAGGATAATGTCACGTAGAGGAAGGTGTAAGTAGATGAATGACAAACACTAACTTCATTTAACGAAGGTTTATTCTGCACTTTGCACATACGACAGCGTGGAGCGAACTGCCTCCGGCCAGAACACATACGGTATATATACAGCTACAGAAACGAATACAGAAATTAAAATTCTACATTTCAGGCGAGTTTTCAACTCACGACCCTCCATGCAACAATCTAGTATCATAACCACTGCACTACGTCGACTGCGCTGCTTGACTCCTTCTGCGACAATATTCTCTGCGTTCTGGTATTATCTGTTGTTAAATAAAAACTGCATCTATAGCGTCCTTTCCTAAAACCCATTTGTTTCTTATGATATACTACATCCGTTATGTTTTTAAGCCTTGTGTTTGAAATCTTAGCACACATCTTGTATGCTGAGTCCAGTAAATCTACTCCTCTGTGATTATTACACAGGCATATGCCTGTTTTTGTAGAAACAGATATCACTGTAGCAATCTACCAGTGTTTGGAGACGCTCTTGCTCTTCCAACATTCACTTAAGAGATGTAGGAGTCGTAGATGTAACATCATTCTTCCATATTTTAGCAATTCAGCATGTATACCACCTCTCCGTGATGCTTTTCTGTTGTGAAGTGATGTTAGTGCGGATTTAACCTAGTCAGTACGTATTTCAGCTAATGCCCGGTCATATATTGTTTCAATTTCATGTTCTAATGCTGTATCATCATACCACAATCCTTTGAAATAATTTTCACATTGTCCATCTTCGATACTGTTCATTTGTATCTTCTCTTTCTATTCCATGTTACAAGATTTTACAAACTTATAGACTGTCCCCCGTGAACATCATTCTCGATATTAGAAATAAATCTATGATAAAGTTATTGGTGTGCCTTTCTTACTACAAATTTAGCTATATTTCTTCTCATAAGATGGCATTTTTTTACTTGTGGGGTTGCTTAAGTATTTTATACAAGCATCCTGTTTTTCATTAACAGATTTTCTTACACCTTCATTCCAAATTTTTAGGGTCCTTCTTTTCCCTATTTTTCTCTTTTTATCGAGAGCTTCTCTTGGTTCTATATATATATGACATTATTTAGATTTTGCAGTTCTTCCTCTACAGGGTGAGCAATATTGAAACCGACTGAAAATGGAGGAAACTTACGTTTCCGGACACATGTTCGTAGGTCGTTCTTTCATCCATTTTCAGTCAGGAATCCGTCTCTGCTGGCTTTGGGTTTTATTAATGTTCACCCCGTATATTATCTTCAGTTTCTAAGTTCGCTAGCTCTTCCTTTCATCTGCAACAATATAAATCAAAAGGCAAAAGGTCTTCAGGAAGATCCATGAAGATTTGGAATGACCAATTTCGAAGCAGACAGAATGGATAAAGGATCCAACTCTGATGTAGATGATGAATATCATTAGCCTCACGGACAAGTTGCCGGAAAGCTACATTAACAAAATAGGCTAACAGACTTTTAGAAAAGAGGTAAATAGAAGAATCGTATCTCAGTCGCCTGATTTTTCTTACATTAAATACTGTAGAGCAGATTCTTGAAGGGGGTCCCTCCACATAATTCCTAGAAAGTGGTCTGCAGTACCGGTATCTGCATTGAACTTGATCCAGTTCCACACGTGTTACGTTGTGCAAGTCGTCATCGGAGGATCTTAGCAAGATCACAGAAAAACGAATATATTGAAATTTAAGTAACACAAAGTTAGTGTCGTAATACCAGAGCTATAAATGTACGAACATACTTTCCTTCGTAATAAATTTCTTGTTTTCCGTTATGACTTGGTGAAAAGAGCATATCGACATATTTATCCGTACTATATGTACCAGACGCGGACTGTCTTTGCTGCGTAGCACCGTTGAAGACATAAGGCCTCTCACTGCCTTATCCAAAACTCAATGCCTCCATCAAATACCGTTCCACGCCCTGCCCCAGTGCCTCTGTCGGCATAAGTTACCTGGTTCAGCAGGCGCTTCTCATCAGACAGAATCCATACAGTCTACATCAGCCATCTATTATGTTCCCATTTAGATCATTCTACGTTGCAATTCTTGCTGGGAATAGATCATGCGTAACTACATACATTTCTTCAACGTGCCTTCATCATAAGCTTAAATCCCGATAGCTTGTTGCGTAACCCAGGTAGATATCAATATAAATATGTAGAGCCATATTTACTTTTACCGAAAGTAGTCTCTGATACACAACTATGATTACAAAATATAGGAAAACGGTGAACTTAAACGTTTTTGTTGTTAAAAATTTGACACCTATTATTTTGTCGAGTGTTCTACATCCTGGACGCAGAGTATCCTCTGCTTTTACCGTTGATTCAGTGCAACTTGCGTCTCTACTAGTGCTGGCCCGTAAATTAATCTTATCAGGAATTGTTTAAGAGTAAAATGCAAATGGTTTCAAAAGTAATTCTGTCATGTTAATTGGCAATCGGAATGGCCTAGCAACTGAAATAGATCGTGGCATATAACAGATTTTTGTATACGTGGAGCTGTTGCTTATTCAAAAAATATATTTTAGCCTAAGCATCCTATTCCCACACACTACTTTTATACGGACATCTTATAACCTTTCTCTCCGCTCTTGGGAACTGATATTGTGCAAACGGTGGTGGCTGTTCCTACATCACATTTCAATACCGATAAGCTTCAGAGATGCTGATGCTAGCTGTCCTACTAAAATTTGATGAATTTCGAGCGCGATCACTTGACAGTTTACTTAAGACTGGAACTGCGACTAAATGGAGAACGCCTGTAACCCAGGAAACCCACAATCGAATGTAGTTCAAGAGAATACTGAAGTTTTCCCCAGATCACTCTCGTTCCAATAGGAAGAATATCTAGAGTTTCTAAAAAGGTATTAGTTGCAAGAAAAGAGTCTTTTTAATAGTGAGTTTTAAAAGTTGCCTTTTAATGAAACTTGTTGGGAGAGCGGGGGGACTAGTAACTGACTGTTGTTCATTATCCGTTGATATATGACAGTAAGATACATACGGAACTACATACGTTGTTAAACCTATTTGATAACAACGATCGTGAGCAAACGACCATGAATTTTGTAGCACTGCTCAACTTTCATTACATGGATCTCGGTAATATGCGAAATCGCTAGATAAGAAAAGCAGCCGAAGAGGGACTACTATCGCACCAGAACTATCATCGAAAAATGCGTACAATATCCTAATATTGTAAACCAATGTCGAGGTTCGGTGGTAAGGATGAGTTCTCTCTGAGCTAGTGACGCACAATGGCTCTACGTATTCTTCTCGATGGTTTAGGTGTTAATTGAGGTATACTACAATTTTCTTCTACCATCTGCACAGAACGACCAGACGTATCAGATAAGGATGGAAAATTTGGAAATTTGTGGTAAGTTTCTATGGGACCTAACTATTACGGTCATCGGTCCCTAGGCTTACACATTTCTTAATCTAACTTAAACTAACTTACACTAACGACAGCACACTCTCTCTCTCTCTCTCTCTCACACACACACACACACACACACACACACAAACACACACCCATGCCCCAGTGAGAACGCGAACCACCGATGGTGGGAGGGATGGGGGGGGGGGGTGGTGGGGAAGGATGAGTAGAGGTTTCAAATATAGTCTCGACAGCGGAAAGACAACTAGATAGATTATCTGCGCAGGTAGCAAGGAAAAATGTGCCCGACAAAAAATGAAAAAAAACAGCGATTCATGGGGTGACGGGTGACAGTGGAACGCAGGTGCACGCACAGCTGCAAATTAAGTTACAGGCGATAAATTATTTTGCGCTTTAATGCGAGAAGGCAGACACCATGCCGGAGAGACAAGAGGAGCTTTTAAACTGAATAAACGAATAAATTAATTATGAAGATAATAATGAACTTTTAAAGGAATTAAGTGGACAGGACGTTGTTTTAACTATAAAGGCCTCTCAGGGCAATAGGGCACCTGTTTTATATGCTCCCTGAGGAACTTTATTTAATATCCTGGTACAACTTCGGGGAAAGAAACACTGCCACGTGCATTAATATGATTTTCACGTTTGCCGCTAGCATTCTCTGTTGTCATGGTTGTATGTATCCATAATAATAATGTGACCTGCCTAATAAAATAGACGTATAGCACTGTACAACGCGAGCTACAAAATATTACGACGATTGGTCAATAACACAACAAGCCCCAATTTGGTCCAAAGATTAAGGGCCCATCAAGCAGGTGCTTCAGATATAAAGCTCTTGGTGGTGGGCTGAGGTGTTATTTTACTACCGTCTACGTGACGAAAGAGCTAGACTGATTTTGACAATGTACTCTACCAAAAGTCTACAGCGAACCGGATTTTATGAATTTGTTAAATAACATTACTTACAACTTATTTAATGACACAACGTAAAAAAGGAAGGAAGCGGCAACTGTCACTAGGGCGATTCAAGTACAATTCTCACTCTTGTGTACTTTACAGAAATCCAAGGGATCTTGAAGGAGTTGGTGAAAAATCACAAACATTATAAAGTGCGTAAAGCGTATAAATGCAGATATCTCTATTGGTGATTGAGGAACGTGTATTGAACAACATTACACCAGTATTTACATCATTTGCAAACTAATGATCATAGCCTTGCAGGGCACATGTTTGTAGTTTGGTTAGCACTTCCAAATATACGATAAAGAGCCAGAGATACTGGTACACCTTTCTAATATTGCGTAGGGCCCCAGCGACCACGCAGAAGTGCCGCAACACGACGTGGCATGGACTCGACTAGTGTCTAAAGCAGTGGTGGAGGGAACTGACACCATGAATCCTACAGGGTTATCCATAAGTCCGTGGTTGCTAGGCATCCCAAATATGCTCAAAAATGTTCAATTCCGGGGAGTTGGTGGCTAACGGAAGTGTTCAAACTCGGAAGAGTCTCCCTGGAACCACTCTGTAGCAATTCGGGGGTGTGGGGCGTCACACTGTTCTACTGGAATTGCCCAAGTCCGTCGGATTCCACAACGGACATGAAACGATGTAGGTGATCAGACCGGATGCGTACCCACGTGTCACCTGTCAGAGTCGTATCTAGACGTATCATGGGTCCCATATCACTCCAGCTGCTCACGTCCCATACCATTACAGTACCTCCACCAGCTGAACAGTCCCCTGCTGACATGCACCGCAGATGGATTCATGAGGTTGTCTCCAGACTCGTACAGGCCCATCCGTTCTATATAATTTTAAATGAGACTCGTCTGGCCAGGCAACATGTTTCCAGTCATCAACAGTCCCGTGTCGGTGCTGATGGGCCCTGGAGAGGCGTAAAGCTTTGTGTCGTGCAGTCATCAATCATCAATGGCACACGAGTGGTCCTCCGGCTTGGCAGGCCAATATCGATGATGTTTCGTTCAATGGTTCGCACGCTAATACTTTTTGATGGCCCATCACTGAAATCTGCAGCAATTTGCGGAAGGAGTGCACTTCTGCCACGTAGAACGATTCTCTTCAGACGACGTTGGCCCCGTCTTTGCAGGATCTTTTCGGGCCTCAGCGATGTCGGAGATTTGATGTTTTACCGGTTTCCTGATAGTCACGGTACTCTCGTAGTGTTGCAGTACACCCATGCAGAGAACATCAGGTCGTAATGTTTGTGACGGTTTTGTAGAAAGACTGTTTGACGCTAAAAAAGAAAAAAAAGAGAAAAGAAACAAAAATCGAGGCACTAGTGTGTTACACCCTGTATATTCTGTGTATGGAATACACATGGATGTGCCGACGTCAGGGATTGAGATCGTCAGGCAATTGGCTAAGGCTTATCATATTTCAGTACAAAGTATTCACGTATTGCTAAAGACAGTGCCCACCCTGAAACTGGTGCTCCAGATGGCTCTTGGCGACAACAGACGTGGCGATCTCTATTCCACTCCCCGTATTGACTATCCCCACCTGGATGCGTTGTGGGCATACTGTTAGCCCTCGGGCATGGGTTTGTGTGTTGTCCTAAGCATAAGTTAGTTTAAGTTAGATTAAGTGGTATGTAAGCCTAGGGACCGATGACCTCAGCAATTTGGTCGCATTGAACTTACCACAAATTTCCAATTTCCGTACCGTTAGCTAATAACTTTACACAGTAAGAAACAACCTCTTCTGAAGTGACGATCCTATTGACCTCGTTGGCGCGTATAAATTATACCTGAACATCACATGAAAATACTAAAATAAAAAAATTTAAACAAATGGCCAGAGCGGCAAGACGTCTTATAGAACGCGTGGAAGCACTGTTGCAAAGGTTGCATGCCATTTATTATGTTTAAATATGCCTGTGAAGTGTAAGCGGACGACCTACATTGACAGGCCTACATCGGAATTAAACTCCGCCATATATTCGCTCGTAATGAGATTGTTAACCTAGTAGTGAAAAGCAAACTGCACGAGGCAACAGACATCAATATTAACCCCGAACTCTAATATTCAGCCTGTGGAAAGGTATTCATGTTCAGACATCAGTTGGGATCATTGTGAATATAAATTAGATGGTAAAAATCAGTTAAATTCGTTGAACTGCAAGAGTACTAACTTGCCTCTACAGATTAAATAGGATTGGCATTATAAATATTTACATACCTAATAAAATAAGCTCTGCAGAGTCAGTGCACAGATTTCAGCGATCAATTACGAAATATATAGGTTGATTCTTATTAACGCTTATAAACACTCGAAGCGAAATAGATGATGCTGGGACAAGAATTAAATATAGGATACATGTGGCCGCAAATGCCGGGAAGTACCCCAAAAGTGGATGACAAATATTGAATATGTGACACCATCAGATGACGTACCTCTCTGCACATGCAGCTGTTGGACTTTCCGATCCCACTGTAACCGGTAGGGAGCAGGGCTACACAGCGCTCCACCATTCTACTCTGGTTTCGTAAACGTAGACCAAGTCATCGTAATCCTGCATAACCATTACCGCGAGCTCTACCGTATTACATCGGATAATGTAAGAAAGAAAATAGAGTATCTCAGCGGAGTCATACGTAGCACTACTCCCAATCGGTGAGGGTAGGATCGATAAACCCAGCCCCTGCTCGTGCGGTGAGATACGTCATTTGGTGACGTCACCTATTCAAAATTTGTCATCCACTTTCGGGGTATTTCGAGGTGTTGTGGCCCTAGGTGTCATGTATTATATTACTTGTCTCAGCGTCATTTACATCACTTGGGGGGATCTTAAACGTTAACAGGAACTAACCTGCATATATATGGTGTGGGAGGTTTTTTATGCGTTCTGTCATAGCACCTTCTTTTCCAGAAGAATTACCATTTCTGGTTATCTGCATACTGTTGACAGCGATACACACCAAAGAAACATACCACCCTACAAAAATTCCCTTAAAAGCGATACCCAAACGCTTTACCATATCATATATTCTAAACAATTGATGAAACCAAAGTATGTTGCTATATCACTCAGACCTGACACATGTACGACGCTACTTAGTGGAAATAATATGCCTACAAGCAGCTTTACCTAATATAAAACCGAGCGAGGTGGCGCAGTGGTTAGCACATTGTACTCGCATTCGGGAGGACGACGGTTCAAAAAATGGCTCTAAGCACTATGGGACTTAACGTCTGAGGTCATCAGTCCCCTAGACTTAGAACTTCCTTAACCTAACTAACCCAAGGACATCACACACATCCATGCCAGAGGCAGGATTCGAACCTGCACGGTTCAGGACTGAAGCCGTTCCGGACTGAAGTGCCTAGAACCACTCGGCCACAACCACCGGTGACGGCGGTTCAAACCTGCGTGCGCCAATGCTTATTTAGGTTTCCTGTGATTTCCCGAAATAGCTTAAGGCAAATTCAGGGATTCCTTTGGAAGGTTCAAATGGTTCAAATGGCTCGGAGCACTATGGGACTTAACATCTGAAGTCATCAGTCCCCTAGAACTTAGAACTACTTAAACCTAACTAACCTAAGGACATCACACACATCCATGCCCGAGGCAGGATTCGAACCTACGACCGTAGCGGTCACGCAGTTCCAGACTGAAGAGCCTAGAACCGCACAGGCACCTTTGGAAGGGCACGGCCGACATCCTTCCCCATCCTTCCCTAATTCGATGGGACCGATGCCCTTGCTGTTTGGACCCCTTCCCCAAATCAACCAACTAATACAAATATTACTGTAGTCTATGACATATTTATTTGTCATGCGAAAGTGACCTCAAGGAAATCGAAATATGTGAAAGAAAATTGGCAATGTGAACTTATAACCGGTCATACAAACAACATTCTTCGATGAAGTAATCAGTATCTTTGCAATGATTGAAATATTGTTCAAGGTAAACATTGTAACTCATGCCAAAATTAACACCAATGAGTCACTTCTTCATGTTTGTGTGTGGGTAATAAACAGAAGTCTAGAACTGGGCGAAAATTCGCATATCATAAGGAGATCTATCGACTCTAAGTTCGCCTTGGAATACAAATGAACGACCTGATCTCGATTTCCAGCCTCCAAGAACTAAAACTTTATGTAAATAAAGGGCTACATTATATTTTTGAAAATATCGGAAGTGGTACACGTGTTCAGCTACAGGTTACAGCGATCCGAGCTGCAAAAAAATGGCTCTAAGGACTATGGGAATTAACTGCTGAGGTCATCAGTCTCCTAGAACTTAGAACTAATTAAACCTAACTAACCTAAGGACATCAGACGCATCCACGCCCGAGACAGGATTCGAACCCGCGACCGTAGCGGTCACGCGGTTCCAGACTGTAGCGCCTAGAACCGCTCGGCCACTCTGGCCGACTCCGAGGTGCAGAAGACACATAGCTCACACGTATAAAAATTTGTAACAATTGCCGGCCGCGGTGGCCGAGGGGTTCTAGGCGCTTCAGTCTGGAACCGCACGACTGCTACGGTCGCAGGTTCGAATCCTGCCTCGGGCTTGGATGTGTGTGATGTCCTTAGGTTAGTTAGGTTTAAGTATTTCTAAGTTGGACTGATGACCTCAGATGTTAAGTCTCATAGTGCTCAGAGCCATTTGAACCATATGAACCATTTTTTGTAACAATTATTAAGTTGTATACGTGATAGTTTTCGTGATGTGTGATTCGCAATGCTCAATGAGATTAAAATTCTTTTGTTGAAAGTGTAATTATGAATAAAGAGGATGTCCCAAGCAGCAATAGTGGGATCTCAGGTGCCTAATTTGCAAAAGAAAAGCTATTGCTTTTATTACACGTTACACAATAAGGATCCAGCCCGAGTTGAATCTGTTACTAAGCATGTGAACATCTTACAATATGTTAGCTTCCCCAGTGGAAAATACGGCAGTAAAATTTTCTAAAGATCTTGCTCGAATAATCTACTCAAGGGAAACAAATATCTTTCCGGTAAACAGTGAGGCGTTGGAAAGCTGAGAATTTTTGTGTTTCATTTTCGTACTTCTGACGTAATCCCTGCAACAGTACCAATTCATGAGGCAAAGAATGGATTAAACTATGTCTTTGTTTTTTCTTTTCCAGAATTACTTTTTCTCTTGCCTAATTTTTCCTTTCAACGGCATGGGAAAGGGAAATTGAATTAAGTCGCCACTATAGACTCAAGTCGCAAGGCTAGTGGCAAACGCCGGAAAAGTCGAGTGGAAACGATGGCGAAAAAAAAAAAAAGAGAAGACTGAGCCTCATTGAAAGGAAAGTGTGTTTCTCAGAAGGCTGTAATACGGCAGCAAGTTAGTACGGGTAATATGAAACCCTACACTCGATAATTTTTTTCATGCTTTAAAACATTGCCTTTGAAGAGAACATCCAATTACGGGTGAAGAAATAATATTTAATAATAAAAAGAATTTGAACCCTAAGAGGATTAGAACACGTAGTTCCTTAACACTCTAGTATTCCATCGAAAGAGCTACGACTTTAGCGACCGTTCCTATTTTCCTAGGAAGATAGACTAAAGTGCCTAATAGAGTTCTCATTTCCTCACATTACACCTAGGCATCTCAAGTGCTGGAGATCCTGGACGCGAATCGGCCTCTTTTATCGCTTAAAAATCTCATGCAATCGTTGACATATACATCATACTCTGGTGTTGATCGAACGCAGTGCTAAAAACGGTGTTTCCATGAAATAACAGCGAAATCTCCAGGCGCTCTCAAATTGTGTGGCAGGCAAAAATAAAGTTCAAAACCCTACATTTCTGTGACTATGATCCCACTGACTGAGAAGTGGAGGCACGATTCTGGGCCCGCGGTCGGAGTTTCAGTATTACCAGTATCTCGCCTCTGCATTAAAGTCTCCTGCATACTGTGCTGGAAAGAAGGATATCGCGGAGCTTTGGCTTATTGACAACCTTGTAGATATTTTCAGTGCGGTGACTTCTATTTTGGAAACTCTGTCAGATTCAAACTGTCGGCCAGTCTAGCAAACGAATCTGGGGCATTACTTTTACAGAGAAATGCCGGCAATATAGAAACGCGACTCATCATGCGACATCACAACTTAAATTTTTTGGAAATAAATTACAAACCCAAATACACCAGGCGACACATTGTCATGGATCTGATCCACAATTGCTAAATAAGCGAAGAACTACAGATTAACAGTTACTGCATTTCTAATGAATAGAAACAGAAAAAGGATGACGTGAGATATGGTAGAGAATATAAGAGCAGAAGATTGTAGGGAGAAAGGAAGAAATAAGAATAAAAAGAAGAAGTAAGGTGAAGAAGAATAAAAGAGATAATAGGTTAAAAGCAAGAAGTAGGTGGAAGAAAAGGGTAGAAAATTGAGGGGAAACAAAGAAGAAGGAAGCAGAGAGGATAGGAAGCAGAGAGGATAGGAATACATACAAGAAACGGCAATGATGAAGAGGAATTCAAGAAAATTAAAAGAAAAACATAGGTTAATATGAATAATAATAATAAAAGACCAAACAATGCTCAAGGAATCTGTACTAAATTGACCACTTGATCTCCGGTAATAAATTTTCGTACTCAGATACAACATTAAGACACGCCAGAAATTGGACACAGGGGAATGTACTGAGAAGGAACAGTGTCATTAGATCATTCTATAGCGAATTGTCCTCGTATAGCGCTGGAGAAAGTTCAGCATCCTCAGCAATGCTCACTGCAATCGCTGTACGTTTCTAAGAACAAATTACACTTATAAGACTGAGACAGTAGGAGAGACGTGCTACAATTTTTGGTGAAAATTAAAGGTGTTATTTTCAAAACCACTACCAAACTATTCCAATTGTTATCTTATTCCTTCAGCCATTTGTAACCCGGGACCTCTGGCTTACATGGCAGGCGCTCTATCCGACTGAGCCATCGAGGACACAGAGGATAGTGCGACTGCAGGTACTTATCTCTGGCACTCTCCCCGTGAGATCCACATTTCCAACTTACCGGTTCGATTACCGGTCGGGGCACACATTTTAAACTGTCCTCGTTGATATTTATCAACGCCTGTAAACAGCTAATGGTCTTGATTCCATTGTAATTTCATTCTTCGTGAGCTGCAAGATCACCAGTTGTATCTGTTTTTTCGAACATGTCCGAAAGTACAGATACCATCGTCATACAGATCAAGCTTATCGGCCAATGATCTTCTTCGGTGCTGACTCTCTCACATTGCTCAAACTCTTACTGAAATCGGTAGATAGACTGCCGCAAGTAATTATAGCGGACAGGGGCATTACAAATGTAGTGCGTGGACAGTAAGTGCGAAATGTGGGTCTCACGGGGATCGTGCAAGAGATAATTCCCTGCATTCGCACATTCCGCTGTGTCCTCGATGGCTCAGTCGGATAGAGCGGGAGATCCCGGGTTCGAGTCCCGGTCGGGGCGCACATTTACAACTGCCCCTGTTGATATTCATCAGCGCTTGTGAGCAGCTAATCGTCTGGATTTCATTGTAGTTTCACCTGTTATAATTGTGATAATCACCATCGTCATCGTCGTCGTCTTCAAGGATTAACTTCTTCGGCCAGTTCCACCTCGGAACTGTTCACAGTATGTCTTGAAGGGACTTCCAACGGTCCTATTCTCTTGATTGTTATAGTACCAATATATCTACGTCTACAGCTACATACACACACCTTAAGCCACGGCACGGTGCACGCCGGAGGGTACCCTGTACCACTACTAGTCATTTACGTCCCTGTTTCACTCCTAAAAGCAACGAGAGAATAACTAGTGTCCATATGCCTCCATATGAGGCCAAATTTCTCGTATCTTATATTCGTGGTCCTTACGCAATATGTATGTTGGCGGCCGTGAAACCGTTCTGCAGTCTGCTACAAGTCACGGTTCTCTAAATTTTCTCAAAAGTGTTTGTAAAAAAGATAGTCGCTTCCTGCAGAGATTCCTATTGAAGTTCCCAAAACATCTCAGTAATACTTGAGCGTTGCTTGAGCCTAACGATAACAAAGCTAGCAGCCCGCCTCGGAATTGTTTCGATTTCTTCCTTTAATCCGACCTAATGGCGATCCCAAACACTCGAGCAGTACTCAACTAATGTCGTATATAAGTTCTCATATAAGTATGAACCACACGTTTCCTAAATTCCCCAAACTTTTCCTAAATTCTCCCCACTAACCGAATTCGGCCATTCGAATTTTCTACCGCAAAACTGTCATGCTCGTTCCATTTCGTGTCGCTTTGCATCTTCTCGCCGAGATATTTAAACGATATGACTATCTCAAGCAGGACACTACTAATGCTGTATCCGAAAATCATGGGTTTTTCTACACATGGGCATTAACGTACATTCTTCTACATTTAAAGCTAGGTGCCATTCAGCATACCAACTGTAAAAGTTGTCTATCCCTCTATAGTCAATCAACGGCGACAGCTTCCTCTGCACCACACTAAACAACTGCAGATTGTTGCTCACCCTGCCCACGAGACCATTTATGTACATAAACAATAAGAACTGTCCTATCACGATTTCGTGGGCATTCCTGAAGACATTTTTGCCTCTAATGAAAGCTCGCCGTGCCGGCCGCGGTGGCCGAGCGGTTCTAGGCGCTTCAGTCTGGAACCGCGCGACTGCTACGATCACAGGTTCGAATCCTGCCTCGGGCATGGATGTGTGTGATGTCCTTAGGTTAGTTAGGTTTAAGTAGTTCTAAGTTCTAGGGGACTAATGACCGCAGTGCCATAGTGCTCAGAGCCATTTGAACCATTTGAAAACTCGCCGTCGCATACAACATACTTCGAGTCACTCTCATATCTGCGAACCTCTTTTATATGCTATTACCTTTGTTAACAGTCTGCAATGGGGCACCGAGTAAATATATTCTGAGAAATCTAGAAATGTGGAATATGCATGTTCCCTTGATCCATAGTTCGAAATATATCATGTGAGAAAAGGGTATGCAGAATTTCAGACGAAAGGTTGTACCACTACTAGCCATTTCCTTTCCTGTGCCACTGTCCTGTATAGAAAAGCTTCAAAAGTCTGCTTACAAAAGATTTGATGTGTTGAATATTTGACTTTAAGCATGTAAAGCAGAAACGGTTTAGTAAAGGATTGAAATTTTTCTTAAAATTTGTTCGAGGTATTTAAACGATATGACTATCTCAAGCAGGACACTACTAATGCTGTATCCGAAAATCATGGGTTTTTCTACACATGGGCATTAACGTACATTCTTCTACATTTAAAGCTATGCGTGTTTTGCACCCCATATTAAGTAATAGTTACTTTCTCATGCATGTCGTATCTCTTGAACTATTCGTATGTGCTGTACAATGACATTAACTTGCAAGTTAATTCAGTAACGTACGGTATGTAGCTTTAGCTACTGTCTGAAAAATGTGTTGCCAACAGAGTTAGTAGTGAAGAACAAATAAATTAAAACGTCACGCCTGATGCTGAAGTTTGTGATGTATCCAATCGATTCCCACGAAATTGCTGGGAGGTTATAGTATAATAAAATAATGGAATAGATGATAATAAAATGCGTAGCTTTTTAAAATGTATTGAATTAATGAGATTAATTTTTCGGCGTGAATGACAAGCACAATAAGCTGAGCTATGCCTGGAAATAAGTCCGTATTAGTTCATATTATTTTGCAGGGCGGAGTAGTTTCTTTCTCCGCTGTAGATTTGTGCTTACCATTCTTTATAATACTACGTTTGGTCGCCGCGTTCACCTTTGAAGTCTTGACCGTGTTCCTATTAAGCTTATCGGATGTTCGTAATTTTCCAAAGTACACAGGTGGGCTTCAGTTATTGTAATTATTGTACTATTTGAAATAACAACTCACACGACCTTTCTGTTAATAAAACAATACTGTATTTTTCTAAACGGTGCACATATGAAACCCACACTCCTCACTTATTCATAGCGACCCCAAAATGGCGGTCTACAATTACTCGCTAAAAAATTGACGTGCTTCTCACTCTTTCACTAGCTGAGCGCGAATCCCTCCTTCCTCCTACCGGTACCAGAAAAAATCCTCTGTTTATTAACAACTGAAAGTCAAAAAATACATGACGGTAGGCATAGGCTCTATGATGGGCTACCGCTTCATCTTGTCTCTTTGCCTTTAAGGAAGACGAAAACAGAAAGGAAATGCAAAAGGTTTATCACAAATGCCCCCCTACTGTATACTGTCGGAAATGAGTCTCTTTATTTAGGGAGACAGTATACAGTAGTCTTATTAACCTTGCGGCTCGTAGCTCAGTCACTTGGTGCACGTCAATGGAGTTTTAATACCCTTATGTTACTACAAATATATGTAAAAAGCTTATTTTCTTGGCCATTACAAATTCATACATATAAATACATTCACATACACTTATATCACGTAATTACATTCACATATATTCATATTACATCTCGCACGTCCATGGCGTGCTAACGTCGTAGTCTCTTATTTCTCCTTACATTTATTAAGCAGTATTATCAGGAGGAAAATGTTACATTTCTTACATTGTCCTTTCACCATATTTTAATAATTGTTTTTCTCCTTGGTGTTTGGTTCATTAGCCATTCTGATAAGCTGCCCTTTCGACACACGTTATCTCATTGTTCGCTGCACTTACGGCCAGCAGCAGCTCATTGTTTAACGCGCCCTATTCAGTGACGCAAACGCCACGTGAGCAGCAGCACTGCCCGCGCCCACACTGTAATGTCGCTCCAGGCTCGTGAAGTCGGTGTTGTATTTGCCCTCCAGTCCGGAGACTGGATACGACGGATCCAGCTCCAACGCTCAACCGAAGAACACCAATACCTCATCTCGCGCCTGGGCGAGGATTTCGGCCAGTGACATTGAAGGTAAGAGCCGCACTGCAGGATACGGCATTATCTTCCGTCGTGCATTATAGTTAGCGGTTCTCACACCTCAACTCGTGGTCATACTGATTTCCTCTGATATCTCCGTCGCACATGCATCACACTCTCTGTATTCACTTTGCTAGACTGCAGCGGTTACTCATATTACGGCTGAGCCGTTATTTTCAATATTATTACGCCTTAATATTTTTGTATCACTTCACACGTGCGAGTATTTTACTCGTCCGTCGCGTTGCACTTCACATACATACATAAGTTGTTCTTCTTCAAGTATAAAATCTCACATAAAATTGATAATAGTACATATATAGACATAAACATTGACAACAATAGAGTTGACACATAAATTTGCAATTCACATCCACATTTCATATACGGACTCCATGACATGCACCCTCTTACACACTAATACGTAAATCAGGAAGTATCTTTCATTTATTCTGAACATTCGCATTTTCTATTCTTGTCTTGCAGGACCGACCTCCTGCGCGTTTTTACGTCCACAAATACACATAGAAAAGAAGAAAAGAGTACATACATACATTTTATATGGACATCGACATTAACAATTATATAGTTGGCAAATAAATGTCCAATTCACATTCACATTTCGTATATGGACTCTATGTTAAGCAGCATCTGACACAGCAATAAGTATATTAGAAGGAATCTTGCATTTGTTCTGAATGTTTGCTCTTTCTTGTTATTGTCTTGCAGGACCGACCTCCTGCGCGTTTTTACATCCACAACTACAATAGAAAATACTACATACATATTTTCATAGACATCGACATTGGCAATAGTAAAGTTGACACATAAATGTACAAGTCACATTCATATTTCCTATATGGGTTCCCTGTTAGGCATCATCCATCTTACACACTAATAAGTAAATTAGAAGGAATCTCTCATTTGTTCTGAATTTTTGTTTTTCTCTTGACTTGCAGGTCCAACCTCCTGCGTCTTTTTAGCATCAAAAATACACATAGAAAATACGTTCCAGCACTACTCACTACATGGAAAACAGGATTTGCTAAGGTCTGCTTCAGAGATCAAGCTGCTTCTAGGATTGCTATTTGTAGTGCGTCCTTAGTGTACTTATTCTATCCTTGGCATTTGATAAATCTTCATACTATGTATAATATTTACAAATGCTCGTTTGTGAGCGAGTGTGGGGAATGTTTTATCCCTTGACAATCCTGACTTCATCACTGCTTGTTAATCGTCGTAATATTCCACATTCGTGAATATATATTTCAAGCCATATTTCTGCCTTATTGATTCGACGACATGTACATGTTTACCTTTGTGACGTGTGACCGATAATTTTACCGTATTTTTGTCATGTGTTGCTCCACTCATAATTCATTACCGATAGATAAGAACGCGCAAGTGCTAAAATGATGCTTTCGCTTCTGCGTGCAAGAACTCAGTGTAGAAAATATTGTTTCACTTCATTTTGGGTTCATTCCTCATACGAATCGCGTATCATATTTTCATTTATATTAACCTTATAGTTTCTCGAGCTGTAACAGTTAGTCGCTAAGGAAATATTTTTCATACTAGGTTGTTTTACATTCTGATGTCTGTGTAGCAAATCACTGTGCTGTGGTGTGTTTTAAATGTTTATCATGTACCATTGTTGCTATCGACTTCACTGTTTCTCCTATACTACTCACTGCTTCTTCGTGATGTTCGTTTTCATAATTACTTACCGTACATGCATCATCATACTTTGCTTTCCCCACTCATACAACCATTCATTCTAAGACTTAAAACTATATAGTGTATTCTTTCTTACATCAGCATCGTGGCCCTTTCCTAGGTACTCTTGTAACATTAATCTTCATATTCATCGCCGTATACTCATATAATTATTCATTAAAAATATTCGACATAAATCGCCATTTATACTCATGTACTACCTACCGGGTTCTCACACTAGAACCACCGCACTATTTATTTCTTCCCACAAATATAAATAAACTCGTATTACTCTAATACACTTTCATTCTCTTCCTAGATTCACTCCAAGCACGGTAAGTCACCACAAACGTAGATTAACTAATTAATACCTTCAATCGAATCTAATAAAACCTTTCACTCTCTCTACTTCAAAATATTATCCAGCAGTGAAATTTCATTTATTTCTCCATATCGCTTTTGTAAACATACAGTACTTACCTCAGTTCTTTTGTTTTAAGTTCATGCAATTACGTTGTGTGCGTATTGGTTGGTGTTTGTATTTACTTAGCTTATCTCCCGCGTGTTGTTCAATTCATGTTTACAGCTTTATTTTGCTGCTTATACTATAAGGTATCGTGTAATTAATAGCAACTAACATAGGTGAGCTCTGTAATAACAAATTTGTGGATATGTATTCTCCCTGTACATTAAGCTCACTACTTCTAATGTTGTCTGTAAAGAAGTGTAGTTCTACGATATGTTATTTTATAGTTTATGTCTCAGTCACACGCACGTCTCAGTCACACGCATTTTTCTATGTTTATGTCTCATTCTACCTTTCACATCGTCGCTCGCGTATGTATTGTATGTAAGTCGCTTAGTTCTTAAGTTATGTGCTAATCGCGTTCTTTCAAGTGTACATGTTGTTACTTCCTCTTTCAACTTGTCTTAGTCCTGTTGTATATAGTCGGATAGGTCATTTCCTGTATATATTCTCTTCTACTTCGAATACTTATACTTATTCCTAGCTATGTACATTCAATAGAATATGTTGAGTTCACAAATTTAGCGTATTCTACTCTCCTTATAGCTTACTTGCGTCCATGTGCTCATTTTCTTAAAGCTGCATATGCTTAAACTAATGATTTACTCTTAACATTAATGCTCTTTACAGTATAGTCACCGACTTAGGAATAAATGTCTCTGTTCGTTTAGTTTGTGTTGCTCATCTACGTCAGAGTAACTAGCTGATAGGTACTCTATTTCCTATTGCTCCTATTTTGTCCAGCTGGTTAGGCGGTGTGGATGCCGATTCGCTTAAATTCTAGAATGGTTTCCGTCGCGGTGCGCAGTGTGTCTTTGCGCATCGTACAGGGGACACTGAACTCAACCTTGCTTTTTGCCTACTTGGCCCCTACGATCAGCTGTTAAGCCGCTCCGTATATAATTGTTGAAGTACGCTCTGCTTTAAGCGCGGCAGCACGGCTCAGTATACCCCATCGCTCTTGCCTCTCGCTTAAAGCTCGCGCGCTGTGAATTAAGTCTTAAGAAAGTACAATATCAAAATACAAGAAAAGTTTATTTTCACTAGGCTGAATCTCACTCTCTGCATGTTAGATAGTCAAAGAAGATTGAACATTCCTTATTGATTAAGCAGGATAGTAGAAGAGGGAGAGGGCACCGGAAATATAAATATTGTACCCCCTAGCTGGAGAGGAACCGAGCGCAAGTCGGTTTATTCGTCAAAGAGCGACAAACCTCCTACCTTCTTGCGTTTTACTGATGCAACAGATAAGGACAGAATGAGATTTGAATTTTCATTTAATAAATTTCCGCAAATCTTTATGTGGATACATGCCTTTTATTTTACCATTTTTTATATTTCCTATCAAGTAGCACCCCGGATGTGGCTTGTCAACAATGATATACGGACCAACATATAACAATTGCCATTTTCTATTCAATGCCTTTAATTTCGATGATTTCGGATGCGTTCTTAGTAGTACCTCCTGTCCAATCTGGAATTCTGTTACGTTTTTCAATTTCCTGTCGTAAATTCCTTTCCTTATCTGAGCTTGCTCTTCCAATGTTATTAGCGCTCACCGTACTTTCTCTTCTAAGATTACGTCTTTGTGCCTTAATTTAGGTATCGGTTTTGCCCATTCATCTAGCTCCATCTTTTCAAACATTAGTTCGGCCGGTGTGTGCCCTGTGGATGTGTGTGGTAGGTGATTTACTATGTGCTGAAACGGACCCAGGTATTCTATCCATTTCCTTTGGTTCTGTGGTATATATGTGCGGATAAACCTATTAAATTCACGGAAGCACCGTTCGACGGGACTTGCTTGTGGGTGGAACTTGGATACTAAAATATGACGTATGTTTTGTGCTTTTAAAAATGATTTCCATTGGTCACATGTAAAATTTGAGGCGTTATCAGTTAGGACTGCCTGTGTTTTCCCGATGCGTGGTATGTAGTCTTCCAGAATTCGCCTTATAATTGGCCCTGACCTAACTGTTTTGACTGCGTACAGCTGGAGATACTTACTAAAAACATCATACAGGGCTACGATGTATTTAACTACGCCGCGGGCTTGGGGATAAGGACCTGCGGCGTCAATAGATACAAGATCTCTTGGTTGCTTTGGTATTATTGGGTTTAGTGCGTTAAGACAGGTCCTATTCTGATGTTTGACCTTTTGACACACCGCACAGCGTCTGATTACTTGCTCTATACGTCGCCTCATATTAGGGAAATAACAATACGTAGAAATTTTGGCGGCACACTTCAGCACTCCATAGTGCCCCCATGTGCGGTGCGTGTGTTGAATTAAGTTTTCCACGTATTCCTGAGGTATGCACACACACCACTTATCCATTCGTCGATCTCTTCTGTGAAAGAGGACGCCATTATGTATAATGTAATACTGCTCTAAACGTTCGTGTGTTCTAGCTTGCAATTTTTTCCTTACCTTGCTCCATCTCGGGTCTTCTTCCTGTAAACGTTGCATGTTTTTGCACATTTTAATATAATATGGTTTAAAAGTTCCATCCTCTATTAAAAGGACCTTGAAGTCTGATGTTTGTTACTCTAACTCGTGGAAATCGGTAAGACCTTGAGGTAACCGTGATAGTGCATCTGCCAAAACATTCTGTTCCCCTTTTATGTACACTATCTCAAAATCAAACTCTTGGACATACAGGCACCACCTCGCTATTCTCTTATGTAACAACTTGCACGTCAGAAGAAAAGACAAGGCTTGATGATCACAGTAAACTTTGGTATGTTTTCCCCAAAGGTAATTTTGAATTTTACGAAACGCCCAAACTACTGCTAATGCTTCTAGCTCAGTTACGGAATAAGATCTTTCACATTCTGTGAGGGTTCTACTGGCAAAACTGATTACATTGACTTCTTCCTTACCATCCTTTGTTATTATTTGAAACAGGCACGCACCGAGCCCCTGATAACTAGCATCGGTACTTAAACAAAAATCCAATTCCATATTTGGGTGTTTCAGGATAGGCGCGTTAATCAGCGCCTGCTTAATCTGCTGAAAATCATTTTCACATTCTTTAGTCCACAGCCAACTGTGGTTTTTACGCAGTAAGTTTAATAGTGAACTACTGTTCAACAATTGTTGTGGCAGGAACTTCCTGAAAAACGAGGCCATACCTAGAAAACCTTTTAATTGTTTCTTAGTATAGGGTGTTGGGAAATTCCGTATCGCATCTAGTTTACTGGGGTCAGGAAGAATTCCTACTGGTGAAATAATATGCCCTAAGAATTTTATTTTTTCCTTTCCGAATTCAGACTTTTTAAAGTTAACTGTGACATTGTATTCATCAAATTTTTGCAAAATCCTTTCCAAAATACTTACATGTTCATCCCATGTTTGAGTTGCAATTAATAAATCATCAACGTAGAGTGTAACCTGGCTAAGCAGTTCCGGTCCAAGAACCCTGTCTAATGCTTCAATAAATACACCAGCGCTCACATTTAATCCGAAAGGCAGCACCCTAAATTGGTAGCTCCTCCCGGCATTTATGAAAGCTGTATACTTTCTACTCTCTTCATGTAATAAAATTTGCCGGTACGAAGCTTTCAAATCAAGGGATGTTAAATACTTAACGCCATGGAACTTTAATAACTGCTCTTCTAGATTCTCTGGCCTTGTTCTTAGAGAAACGATGATTTTGTTTATTTCCCTCGCGTCTAACACCAACCGCACCGTTCCGTCAGTTTTACCAACTGCGAGAATCGGACTGCAGTAAGGTGAGTGCGATGTTTCAATAACCCTCCAACTAATCATACGCTCTATTTCCTTTCTTACTGCCTCTTTCTTTGCCCAAGGGGTGCCATAAGACGTTCTACAATAAGTTTCATGCGGGTATACTTCCATTTTATATTCATATCCCTTAATAACACTAGGTTGCTTACGAAAAATGTTATGATATTTGAAGAGTAATTTGTCAGTTCACTTCGCTGTTCATTGTTAAGACAAGTGGATTTATTTATTTTACTGTCTACTATTTGCTCATCGAGGATCTCCCTACCAGAGTCATCAAGTTCCACCTCCTTTACCATTATGGGTTGAGGGTAGACCAATTTAACGTTAATATCTGGTATCGGCCTAACCTGATTTGTCATTGTAGTTCTTATTAAGTCCATAGTCAGCGTGCGCTCCCCTACATGAAACTGGCATTCCCCGCTGCCAATATCTATTTTTATCCCATATCTTCTGAACACCTCCATACCAAGCATACAGTTCACTATAAGTTTGTCTACCAACAAGAAAGTACACTGCAAAATTACGCCACATATGCTAATGGGTATGCTGGCCTGTAATTTTATAACTTTAGATTTACTTCCCGTCGCCGTTACGATCTTACAGTTCTCTACAGGTAGTGTGGGAACATTTACTTCCCTCGCTATCTCTTTGAACAAGCTAGTAGACATCAGGCTTGTCGACGCGCCAGTATCCAAAACAACTAGTACATCTATGTTTCCCACCTTTACCTGTATTATTGCTTGAATAATTTCACTTACCTTGCGTGTTGTTTCTTTCTCTTCGATAAACAAGTCTTCTTTCATTTCTGCGCCCTTATCATACCTTAAAAATAGATTCCGGATATGCTGTATGTGTAGGTTTGTTTCAGTGTCTGCTTCCTCCTTTCCGTTCCTGTTCGCTTTAGTGTTTAAGTCGCTCATATTAGTACTGTGGCACACTGACAGTTCATTACCTTCTTCCTCTAGTCACGCTCGATTATTATTTCCTGGGGCCGGTAAAGGTATTGTTTCATTTTCTGCCGTCACTTCTACTATGTTTACTGTATGTTCGCGTGCTCGCCAATTCGTGTCCCGGTTGTTTCGATTTGACTGTACGGGCTGCCTGTTATCTCTCGGATCCCTGTGTTGCATATTCCGTTCCTGGTAATTTGCATTTCCTTGTCGCCCATTGTCGAAGTTTCCCTCGAGTTTCTATTGTCTCTGCCATTACCGTACCTATAGGGCTGATATTTAGTTTCGTACGACCCTCGGCCACTCTGTGGCTGGTAGGTAGACCGATTGTACGGATTTCCGTTGTGGCGCGGCGGTACATACGGATGCCGTTGCCGTTACCGTAGTTCTTCCCGTTTGGGTTGTGCCCATTACCGTTACGATAACTAGGTGTGTCTTGCCCATCCTCATGAATCAGATCTATTGAGTCGAGCACTGAAAGAAAATACTCGAGATCATATTCGGGAACAGTTATTAATTTTTCCCTAACATTTGCAGGTAACTTGTTCTTTAAGATTTTCAGTACATCGACATGAGATATCGGGCTATTCCAGTAACGGGTCTTGTTTAGGTATTTTTCAAAATAGCTTCTTAGCCCCCCCCCCCCCCCCCGAATTTTGAATGATATGGTACTGGGTTAAATACCTCTCGTCTTAACCACTCCTGGATAGCTGTTGACCAGTATTTATCTAAAAATGCATTCTCAAACTGCTCATATGTCTCGCAAAGTTCTGACATCTCCGTAGCCCACAAAAGGGCATCACCCTCGGTGTGTCCTACTACATATTTAATTTTTTGAGCTTCTGTCCAAGTCCTGAGCAGTACGTTTCTAAAGGCTCGGACAAACACTACTGGGTGCGTTCGCTTTTTCTCATTTGAGAATACGGAAAACTGTCGATGTTTTATTAAGCTCTCATCCATTAACAACGCTGTCCAGCACGGCGGAACAGCATTTCCCTGCGGTGATGGTATATTTGTTTCAGCAAAGTTTTGCCCGCTGCTCGCGTCGCGCGTCGACATGCGGTCGCGCGGCGTGGGTTGGGCATTGTTGTCCGCGCCACTGATTCCTCCCACTGGCGGATGGCTGTTTATCGCTCCGCTTACCACCCCAGGCGATGATATTACCGTACTTTGTTTGTTAACTATTTCGTCTCTTAACCGTTGTTCTAAGTGCCTGATATCATGTTCTACGCGTTTTAAGATTTCTTCTTCCTTGTCCCCCATTACTTCCTTTACCGCTTCCACATGGGTACGCTGTTCACGTACGCATTTTTCTGCGAACGTTGTATTGTCGTCCTTTGCATTGCTCTTTACCGATTCATAAAGGTGCACAATGTCTGAGTTAATCCTCTTGTGTTCTAACTTGAGTAATCCTACCTCCAATGTGATTTTCTCTACATTTTCTGGCAAGTCGTTACAGAAAGAATGTAGTTTCGCTACATCTGATTGTACATTGTCTAAGTTGACCTGCGTATTCTTTTGCATTGCCTGTAAATTCTCTTGGGTTTCTCTAATTCCGGATAGCTCCTGTCGATACGTGTGTGTTAGTGTTTCAAATTTTTCGCCCACTATGCCTTTTAATTTCTCACCCATATCGTGAACCGAAATTTGTACTTGTTCATTAATTTTACTATCCACCTCCGTGGAGATTTGTGAAATCTGCTGTGTGAACTTCGTGTCCAGACTATTGAGTTCTGTACGCAAATTTTTTACGTCGTCTGAAATGTGTGTCATGTTTGTATTAACCTTCTCGATCTCGGACTTTACTGTCGTCATGTCTGCTTGTATCATTTGTAAACTTGACATTTTAGTCTCTAAGCCCGACATTTTTGAATTTATGTCTGCTTTCATTGCATTCATGCTTGTTTGTATGGATTCTGTTAAGGCTCGAAATAAGGCTTGCATATCTTCCGTATTCACTTCCGGCCTACGCCTGTCAGCATCTGTGTCCGTACTACGCGTACTGCTCTCATTTAAAATATTCTCTGGCCTCGAGGTGCCGTTAGTTACGTCTACTGTAATTAACGTATTGCTTGTAATTAAATGTTCTGTATTCACGGGCGTCGAATGCAACAATGACATATCGCGCACAGCATCCAAATAATCACCGTTAAACAGTTCCAAACCACTCATTGTTGCATTTTGCAAATGAACATCCACTACATTCGCATTATGATTTTCGAATGACATTTCCTTATTGTTTTGACCCTCCATTATAGAAATCCTTATACCACTGCAGTTATCAAAATAAAAATTTTCTTTTTTAAGATTTTACTTCCGCGCTACTTCTCACGCGAAAAAAATGCATATACAGTTGTATGTAATTATAGTCTCAGCTATTCTTTAGTCAATATACTTTCTATACTAATAAAGAAATGTCATTATCTCCACTTGACTACAATAGCGTTAATATCTGAAGCTTTAGGTTCTGGAATTTAGGAAATAGGTGGATCGATTTTCTAATAGGTCTACTGGGAACGCATTCTCTATATACATTGCGCAGTCCTACCTCATTGTTGTCTTGTAAATCGTACTTCCTCTATTGTGCTTTGTTGTGTGCCCTTGGTATTGTCGCCTTTTTTCCTTCTAATTTATTTATTATTTCCTTTTTATAGCATTTCTTCAGTACCACATCATCGTCTCCGTCACATCATCAGCGTACATGGAACATAAAGAAATCGTTAACATACATGTGTATTCATTTTCCTAACAATACTAGTACTCACAGTTTTGCCCACTGCGTATCGTGCCTGTCACCTGTCGCCACTTTATAGTATAATAAAATAATGGAATAGATGATAATAAAATGCGTGGCTTTTTAAACTGTATTGAATTAATGAGATTAATTTTTCGGCGTGAATGACAAGCACAATAAGCTGAGCTATGCCTGGAAATAAGTCCGTATTAGTTCATATTATTTTGCAGGGCGGAGTAGTTTCTTTCTCCGCTGTAGATTTGTGCTTACCATTCTTTATAATACTACGTTTGGTCGCCGCGTTTACCTTTGAAGTCTTGACCGTGTTCCTATTAAGCTTATCGGATCTTCGTAATTTTCCAAAGTACACAGGTGGGCTTCAGTTATTGTAATTATTGTACTATTTGAAATAACAACTCACACGACCTTTCTGTTAATAAAACAATACTGTATTTTTCTAAACGGTGCACATATGAAATCCACACTCCTCACTTATTCATAGCGACCCCAAAATGGCGGTCTACAATTACTCGCTAAAAAATTGACGTGCTTCTCACTCTTTCACTAGCTGAGCGCGAATCCCTCCTTCCTCCTACCGGTACCAGAAAAAATCCTCTGTTTATTAACAACTGAAAGTCAAAAAATACATGACGGTAGGCATAGGCTCTATGATGGGCTACCGCTTCATCTTGTCTCTTTGCCTTTAAGGAAGACGAAAACATAAAGGAAATGCAAAAGGTTTATCGCAAGGTGACTTCAGGAGACACTCCCCGTGGCTAAGGAGAGAGCGGGAGTAGATAGCGAAGAAGGCGGAACATACGGCCACCAAGCGAGCATCGCGCGCCAGATGGGACGCCTTGCTTTGGTGAGATGGAGTGCGCTGGCGTCCTTGTGAGGTGCGAGGCTTTCTGCGGGAGCTTCCGACAACAGTTAACATTATGAGCTGTCTCAATGAACTGTTGGGGGCTGTGATCGGTTTGCGGCTCATTATAAATGCAATTGAATTTTGGATTTATGTCCTTCTAGAAATTCCCAGATTCTGAGCGGTCGGTTCAAATAGTCAAGGTTACCTTTCTTTGTTAAGTTTTAAAATTTAGAAGGAAGCTGTTTTGTCAGCGTGGACATATTTAGCCATAAAGTTAAAATTTGTAATAGTAGTTACAAGACTGCCCTGGTTCCCTGTGTTACTGTCAATTGGGCACGTTGGAGCCCATTATAAGTGTTCGTAAGGAACCGTGTGTCATTTCAGTTATCTAATTTCATTTCCCTGTTTGTTGTAGAAGCATTTGTTCCAGTGCTATCACGTGACTGTAACTGCAAGAGGCCTAGGACGGTTTTGCACTCATATCCAGACGACGGAATGGTGCATTTTCTGGCTGCAGTTCTGTAAAGATTGTACCCAAAATTTCCCGGGATTAAAATTTCTAGAAAGATTTTTTGTTTCTTCTTCGTATTTTCTTGAAGTCACTGGAACTATTTGTCAATGATTAGAAGTTTTTATTGATGCCAGTATGTAATTCTTAGATTGCTATTTACGTTTTTCCTGATGTATTACTTAAAAAGTGATTCAGTCTTATCTAGCAAGCTGGTCTGTGGATGTTTGTTGACGATAAAACTTTTGGATCAACTGCTTGAATTCGCGGTTGTAATTTCATATTAGAATTCGTGGTTGTAATTTTATATTACGAACAGAGGTCCGATGAAAGTTTAATTTTAAGTTGTCTTATGCGATTTGATGTACAAGCAGTCACACGAAATTATCATTTCTTATCAAGAAAATAGGAAAAGATAGCCATAGGTTAATAGTTTCCCTTGATTATTTTGTTGCTTCTTACTTTATCGTCAATATTACTACGATTTTGTCCCTCGTCTTTCCTTTAAATGAATGTTGTTATCGAGCTGAACTTCTATTAATGTGTATCTTAAACACCAAGTAATGAAAGATTTATTGTAATAAAGGTTGTCTTAATAAATATAATATCACGAGAGAAAGTTCAGCTGTATCAACCAAAGGAACCCTGTTTCCTGACCAACCTGTTTAAGTGCCATAACGGTTTTAACAGACAGTCTGTTTCAGTTTTCCTGCATGGAAAACAGAGCGAAATACTGAAAATGTTGTTTGGTTTGCTACTGGAAGCCGTTAGGTTGGCAATAAGGAAGTCGTGTGGGACTCCGGGATATAGGTTTGGCAGATGCAACTTTAGTTAACCTTTTATTAGAACTACATTGAATATGATCTTTCCAGTGTAGTACGTATTTTTCAGATATATCATAATCGAATGCAGTCTCGCTAAAGGCGTCCCACTTCTACATGGAATGCCACGACGTGTCACTGCCCTGTATCATTTAAATGACGCCGTCGTTATGGGTCTTCGAGCATATCAGAAGCTATAAGAGACACATGACCGTCAGCTGGTACAATGCGAAGGGCTTATGACTGATATTAGTATGTTAGTATGGATTAAACACATTGAGGGTATATAAGCATTGTAATCATTATGTTGTATCGTATTATGTGGAACATATCAAGCAATAAAAGCAGTTTCGCAAACGTAGGGAAGTTCAAAAGTCAAACAGTAAATAGTTCTTAAAAGAGAACTATTGTTCTATACTTCATGTTATATTCCTCAAATTAATAAATATCTTCTATCCTAAATATCTTGTGTCCTATGACCTCCCTCAGCGTTCAGTCTATCTTCTTCTTCTTTTGCTGCTGCCTTTGTCCCGCAGTTTTCGCGGGATCGGCAGGGCTACAATCGGATTTGGCTTGTTTAATTTGAATAGGTGGCTGGACGTCCTTCCTGCCGCCATCCTGCACCACTCTGGGATGGAATCAGAGTCCTCCAGCTGTCAGCATCCAGTGTAAATCATGAAATAGTGCGGCACATGTTTCAAATGTCTGTGAGTCGTGTAACTGAGGTGGGACGTGGGGAACAGCCCGATATTCACCTAGTGGGATGTGGAATACCGCCTAAAAACCACATCTAGGCTGGCCAGCACACCAGCCTGTTGTCGTTAATTTGCCGGGCGGATTCGATCAGGGGAAGGCGTGCCTACCCGAATCCAGAAAGCAGCGCATTAGCACTCCCGGCTAATCTGGCGGATCCCTCAGCGCTCAGTCTATATCCATATCAAATTTCATCAAATTCAGTTCATCTGTTTACTCGCGAGAGTTTAACAGACGGAGATACTTGAGACACCCTGCTAAACCCGCAGGAGAGGACAGGTAGCTTAAATTGTGGAAAGGGGCCAAAATAAGCGAGTGTCAGTTACATTTGAACATACAACTTTATTTATTTGACCAAACAATACATGAGATAAGAAATAATTATTTTTTTATAAAAAAACATTAATGTTTGCAACTTAATAACTGGCTCAATACGCCATACAATCTCATGCCTTAAGGGCAAGACCACTTTAATTCAAAATCGGTTGAAAGTCAATAACTTAAAACTCAGGCCAAAATCAGAAATTTAAAACGCAGAAGGCCTCATCTTAAATCAGTTCCTTCAATTAAGCTGAAGGGCCAAACAATCTCACACCTTAAGATCAAAACAACTTTATTATTTTTTTTTTTAAATCGGCTGAAGGCCCATCTCTTAAAACTCAAACCCTAATTTAATTTCTCAAAGGCAAATGGCCACATCTTGAAACAGTTCTTTAATTATGCTGAAGGCCCATACAATCTGACACTTTAAGAGCAAAACAACTTTAATTCAAAATCGGCGGAAGGCCCATCATTTAAGACTCAGCAAAATAATTTTTTTAAAAAGGCCAAAGGCCCTACTTAAAACAGTTCTTTAAATTAGGCACAATGCCCCAACAATCTTACGCCTTAAGGACAAAACAACCTTAATTTAAAAATCGGCTAGAAGGTATACAAACACAAACAACAAGAACAAATAAGAAAAGGTAGTACACCTAATGGCGCTTTGAAGTTTCCGAGGGTCGGCCTGGAATTCAAACACTAACGCTCGCTTACGTGAGACAGGCAGTCAGCCCAACTATCCTCGATCCGACGACAACCAAACTGACAGACAGTCAACGGACCCACCGACAAGATAACTTCTGCTCCACTCGACCACCGCACAACAGGGCATTCAATGGAACAACTTAGAAAGTAGAAACTACGAGTATAAGCGCCAAGCCAAAGATAGTACAAGGTGCCATTATCGATACACATCGCAGTGGCCAGTCAACGAGAGAGAGGATAGCAGCATAATATCGATAACCGCGGGAGACTAAACACAGAATAGCAAACAATGTTTAATCCAACGTATAAGATGAGCTAGTTATGGCTCACTACTTTCGCGTTTACACGCTGATCAGCTAGGATATTGTGGCCACCCAATTGTACCATTACCTCCATTGTGCGTAGTTTTTGTGGTGTTGAACTACTTTAGTTATTCTATATAAGTCAGTGCAGATTGCTACGTGCGGTTTGAAATACGCGAGCAGGCGTCAGTCGCAATCTACAGCGTTGACAATGTAACGTAGCTGTCTAAATTCTGAATATTGGTTTTGGAAATCCACGTATATTTTGAGCGCGAGTAAATGCGCCTTAAATATCCGTAGCACGACTTAAATCTCAATACGTAACAAACAAACAAACAAACAATTATTATTAATGGTAGTGTTACGCTGTGTTTCAATGAATGGCAACGTAACGTAACCTGCAACTAGTCCATCGATAATGTAATGCATGAACTGGTTTCATTTCAAGCAAATTAATCTAATGTTACACAGGAAGAAAGAATGATACCAACACCAGCGTATTTTTGAAATAATTGAGAAGAATTTCTTTAAATTTATCTCTTTAAGTATTGAGTTAACTTTTAATCTGTTGAACTAACTGAAAATATTTTAAACGGGAGGTGAAGCCTCACCTAAGCCTTGCGGTGTTAAATCTCTGAGTAAGTTTTGTAATCACAAATATGTGCTAAATTTAATATTGAAAACTGACTGTAAAAATTCATAAAAGTCCTTAACACTGAAATATTTTTTAGTACATTTAATGGCGGACTCAGCACCTCCGACACAGTCGAAGTTAGATAGGCAATCGACAGCAATATTATTATTATCTTTAAATAAATTTTACGTCGAGGGATAGGTATTTTTGGAATAAAACGTAAGGTACTTTCAATTAACAATACATTGTAACCCTGAAGCTCACACAGAGAACTAGTAATACATACACTGTTCCACAGGAGAGAGAGCAACCGAAAAACAGAGAACAAACAGTGGCGAGCAACATGGCTCTTGTGTATATATATTACACTTGAAGTTCCATACTTTCATGGAATGTATTGAAATATAGCATTCTTTGCGATTAATGAAAAATATTTACAATATTTGTCACAGGATATTATCAGACTGGACAAAATTACTTATATATTACAGACATTATTTCCTTTCTTTTACATTTCATTCATATCAGTTAATCCATCACGTCATACATTACATAGGATTCCAGGTGACACCACACCATCAATCTATTAGTCGGTATGTCTACCTTTTGCACAGATAACAGTGACAAAGCGTCATGCCATGGAAGGAATGAGACCTTGGTAGGTGGCTGGAGGGAGCTCCGTCATATTCCTGGCCTTGTGACATGGCGCATCGCCTTCTTGAAGAATGCCACTTCCGTCAGGAAACATGCTGCAAACAACTACGATGCTCCTTGGCCATCATGGTGTCTTGCACGAGCTCCACTTCACCACTGGATGCCCACGTGAAAGATCCCCAGAGCATAATGAAGCCGCCGGCAGCTTGTCTCCTCCCCGCAGTAGAGGTGTCAAGCAGCTCCCCTCAGCATGATGAAGAAGATATCGGGATTCGTCAGATGATGCAACGCCCTGCCACAGCGCCATCGACTACTGCCGATGGCTACGCGCCCGTTTTAGTCGTAGTTACCGATGTCTCCGTGTTAACATTGGCACATGCATGGGTCGTGGTCTGCGGAGACCCATCGTTAAGAGTGTTCGGTGCACTTTGTGTTCAGACACACTTGTACTCTGACCAGCATCAGAGACTGGTGTTACTTCCTCTACAGTTCGACGCCTTTCTTGTTTTACCAGTCTGCCCAGACTACGACTTCCGACAGCCGTCGTTAGGGCTGGCCGTCCAGCCACACGACGTCTGGAAGTGGTTTCACCTTGGTTTCGCCAAGTGTTGAAGACATTCACCACAGCACTCCTCGAACACCCCGCAAGTCGTGCAGTTTCCGAAATGCTCGTTCCGTGCCCCTATCCAGCCTATCATACCATAAAATTTCTGAACATAGGAGAATTATTTTTGAATAGTAACTGAATTTTATTAACCAAAGGTGCGGGGCGAAAATATAGTAAACGATAAACTCTTTGCTTTTACCACTTTGTAGCAGTCCATCACCATGAATCGAGGAAATTGCCGTGATTGGGTGGCTTCCGCGCCTCAGCCACACACAGTATGTTCAACCACAACAGAGAAGTGCGTGTTGGGAGGCTAGACAAACGTGTCGTTTCTGAAATGTGGCACTGGTCTTTGCAGGAGTTGCAGGGGCAACACTTTGGGTGAATGATTGATCTGCCCTTGTGGCATCAGCCAACACGATCTTCACATGTTGATTCTGTGATAGACCGCTATTTTCCCGTAGTGTATGAAGCTCTACTGCATGGTTAAATGATGATAGCATCCTCTTGGATAAAATATTCAGTAGTACTCTCCCACTCGTCTCTCCGGGTGGAGAGTACTCAGGAGTCTGCTTACATCAGGAAAAAAAAATAATTCTAGCCTTCTACGGCTCGGAGTGTGGAACGTTTGATTGCTTAATCGGACAGGTAGGTTAGAAAATTTCGAAAGGGAAGTGAACATATTGAAGATGTAGTGATTAGGAGAGACAGGAAACCGTCACCCTCCACAGCAGTGCAAGCTTATATGCCAACTTACTCTACAGATTAGGACGAGATAAGGAAAATTGAGATAGAGGAAAATTTAGTTATGGTGGGAGACCAAGTTTCGATAATGAAGAAAGGAAGAAAATAAAAATAGTTAATGAATATGGACCGGGGGAAAGGTATTGAAAGAGGAAGCTGGCTCGTAGAGTTTTGCACAGTGCACAATTTAACCCTCTCAAGTACTTGGATTAAAAATCGTGAAGGTTCTATACGTGGGAGAGACCTGGGGAGGCCAAAAGGCTTCAGATTTATTATATAGCAGTAGTAGAGAGTTTTCAGTACGAGATTTTTAGCTGTATGATGTAACCAAGGACAGGTGTCACCCTTGATCGCGACTTATTGGTGACGAACTGAAGGTTAAAACTAAAGAATTTGCGAAAAGGTAGGAAATTGAGGAGATGAGATATGGATCAGCTGAAAGAAACCAGATGTTGTTGTGAGTTTAAAAGGTAGTATTAGACAACGACTGACTAAAAAAGGGGAAAGGAATACATTAGAGGACGAACGGGTAGCACTGAGGAGTAGTAAAGGGAGGAGAGGATTAAATAGACAAGGCCTTGTCGGAACTTTTGGATTCCACAGTGGATATTGCTTTTAATTGATGGAAGGAGGAAATATAAAAATACATCTAACGAAGCAGGTGAAATGGAATTCAAACGTCTAAATAATGAGACTGACAGGAAGTGGAAAATGACTAAGTAAGAACGGCTGGAATACTAACGTAAAGATTTAGAAGCATATATCACTATGGAAAAGTTAGAAACTGCATACTAGTGAAATTAGAGAGGCCTATGGAGAAAAGAAAAGCCACTGTAGGAAGTTCAAGAGCTCTGATAGAAAACCAGTCCTCAGCAAAGAAAGGATAGCTAAAATGTGGAAGGAATATATAGAGAGTCTACACAAGGAATATGCTAGTAGGGGCAATCAACTAAATTACAGGCCCATCTCATTAACGTCAATATGCAGCAGGACTTTGAAACATCTTTTGTGTACTGACATTACATATTACTACGAAGAGACCAGTCTATTGACACGCAGTCAACATGGATTTTTAAAACATCGTTCTTGTGGAACACAACTAGCTCTTTACACACACGAGGTGTTGAGTGCTATTGACAAGAGATTTCGAATTGATTCCGTATTTACAGATTTCCAAATAGCTTTTGAAACTGCACCAAACAAGCAGCTTGTAGTGTAACTGTCTGCTTATGGAATATCGTCTCAGCTATGTGACTGGATTCGTGATTTCCTGTCAGAGAGTTCATAGTTCGTAGTAATCGATGGAAAGTCATCGAGTAAAACAGAGCGCAACCTACATAGGGAGGAATGGTCATCATTATAAAATAAGGAAAATCAGAGCTCCACGGAAAGATATAGGTGTTCGTTTCTCCGAGCGCTGTTCAGGAGTGGAATAATAAGGAATCGTTGTTAAAGTGGTTCCTCTGTAAGATACTTAAGTGTGATTTGCAGAGTATCCATGTAGATGTAGGTGTAGATGAAGGGAGATGAACTTGAAAGCAGTATCAGTGAAACGGAAGAGGAGGTAGATGGAGATGGGAGTGGAAGACATGAAACTGCGAGAAGAATCTGAGAGAGCACTGAAAGTCCTAAGACGAAACAAGGACCGGGAGTAGACGATATTCCATCAGAA
This sequence comes from Schistocerca piceifrons, assembly GCF_021461385.2. Taxonomy (NCBI): domain Eukaryota; kingdom Metazoa; phylum Arthropoda; class Insecta; order Orthoptera; family Acrididae; genus Schistocerca; species Schistocerca piceifrons. The sequence goes on from NC_060143.1 coordinate 439,785,574, forward strand.
CTGCTCATAGCCTTGGAAGAGACAGACGTGACAAAACTCATCCATTTGGTTTGCATTTATGAGCTGGTGAAATACTATCATACTTCAAGAAGCATGTGATAGTTCTAGTGCCAAAGAAGGCCGGTGCTGAAAAGTGTAAATATTAGAGAACTGTCAGTTTAGTATGTCATAGATCCAAAATACGAACACGAATTCTTTATAGAAGAATGGAAAAACAGGCAGAAGCAGACCTCTGTGAAGATCAGTTTGGATTCCGAAGAAATAAACAAAAACGCGGGTATTGAGCGAGGTAGTGCTGTGGTTAAGACACTGGACTCGCACTCGGGAGGGTGACAATTTAAACCTGCATCCGGCAATTCGGAATTAAGTTATCCGTGATTTCCCTAAATCGCTTAAGGAAAATTCCGAATTGGTTCCTTTGAAAGGGCACGGCCGATTTCCGCATAAGTCCTTGCCTACTCCGAGTTGCGCTCCATCTCTAATGACGTCGTTATCGACGAGACAGTGAACACTGACCTCCTCCTCCAACACCCTGGGCAAAACCGACACTAAGACTTATCTTAGAAGACAAGTAAAAGCCGACTTATATACATAGCTTTTGTTAAATTTAGAGAAAACTTTTTACAGTGTTGTTTGGAATACACACTTTGAAATTTTGAAGGCAACAGGGGAAAGATACAGGGAGTGAAAGGTTACATCTATTTGCGCAGAGAACAGACAGCAGTTATAAGAGCCGAGGGACTTGAAAGGGAAGCAGTGCTTGAGAAGGCGATGAGACAGGGATGTAGCGTATCCTTCGTTATTCAGTCTGTCATAAGGCAGTTGAGCAGAATGGACATTGTATTAAAAGGAGGATACAAGATGAACACCAACAAAAGCAAAACAAGGGTAATGGAATGCAGCCGAATCAAATTAGGCGATGGTGAGGGAAATAGGTTAGGGAGTGAGACACAAAACATTGTAAATGACTTTTGCTATTTGGGCAGCAAAATACCGTATGTTGACCGAAGCAGAGTGGATGTAAATTGTAGACTTACAATGACACAAATAACGTTTCTGAAGCAGAAAACTTTGTTGACATCAAATATAGATTTAACTGTTAAAATGTCTTTTCTGAAGATATTTGTCTGAAGTGAAATCTTGTACGGAATCGAAAAGTGGGTGATAAATAGGTCAAGAAGATAAAAAGAAAGAATAGAAGATAGGGGTCTAACGTCCTGTCGACATCGAGGTCACTAGAGACGGAACACAAGATCGGAATGAATCAAAGAATGGTAAGGATATCGGCCATGCCCTTTCATAAGGACACTGCCGGCTTTTACCTGGAGTGAATTAGGACTACCCGAAACAGATAAGTCATACAAATTTCTCTTCAGTTATAAATCACAGTAAAGCTAACTCTAATTGGCGGGATGCGGATTTGAACCTCGTCCTCCCCAATGCGTGTCCAGTTTGGTAAGCACAAGACCACCTCGGTCGGTAAGAAGAGATTAGAGGTTTCTGAAATGTTGTGTTACACACGATTGCTGAAGTTGAGATGGGTAGATCCGTAGATCAGTAGACCTACGCAAAGCTTTCGACAGTGTAGAATGGTACGAAATGCTGAGACAGGATGGAGTAATATTTGGGGAAAGGTGGGTAATATACAGTATGTACAAGAACCAAGAAAGGACAGCAAGATTGTAAGACCAAGAACAAATTGAGTAGATCAAAAACAATCCCCACAATTTAATCTGTATACCCAAGAATCAATAACAGAAATAAAGAAAGTTTCAAGTTTGAAATTAAAATTTAACATGAAATTATACCAATGATAATAATTACGGATGACATTGTCATCCTCAGCGGAAGTGAATAATACATATAGTACCTGCTGAACGGATTCAACTGTGCAATGACAAACCGTGGACTGAGAATAAATCGATAAAATATAAAAATAATGAGAAGTGGCAGAAATGAGATTAGCGATAAAATTAGGACAACGTAGGAGAATCTACTTCCTTGGAAGTACAGTAACAACTGGCGGATCAAGCAAGAAGGTTATAAAAACCGGAATGGCACACCTTGAGGAAGAAATATCCGAGAATGTGCGGCAGGAGAAGAATGAAGTAAGGTAGCGAATCGTGGGCTCCGTGAAACTGGAACAAAAGAGAAACGAAACGCTGGAGATGTGTGCTGTATCAGGATCTAGATAATTCGTGATCATGAAATAGACGAAGTAATGACGAGTAGCCAAAGCGAACTTAATGTCACAATTTGGGATCAAAAAGTACACGGAATGAAGCGATTCTGCTGCCTTGAAATCGAAATAACATGTGATGGACGAAGTAAGAACGTAAAGAGGAGACTAGGAAAGCTAAAGAGGATATTAGTAGCTAAAATAGGTCTACTAATATGAAGTACAGATCCTAACTTAATGAAGCAATTGTTGAGATGTAAGTTGTAACATAGCATTATATGGAAGGGAAACATGGACTTCTAAAACCGGAAAATTAGAGAATCGCAGATATTAAAATGTGGTGCCATAGAAGGATGTTGTAAACTGATGGGCTGATAGGATAAAGAGTGACGCAGAATCGGCGAGGAATAATACAGCCGAAAAACACTGAGAAGAAGAAGGAATAAGATGACAGGATGTATGACAAACCATCGGACGCAAACTTCCGTGGAGCCAAAGGAAGTTGTGGAGCGTACAAACTGCAGGGGGCAGAGTGATCGCAATAAATCCAACAAATAACGGACGGCGTAGGTTGTAAGTGCTAATCCGAGATTGGCTTTTTTATGATAATCAGTCTTCTGACTGGTTTGATGAGACCCGCTACGAATTCCTCTCCTGTGCTAACCTCCTCATCTCAGAACAGCACTTGCAACTTACGTCCTCAATTATTAGCTGGATGTATTCCAATCTTCATTTTCCTCTACAGTTTTTGCCCTCTTTATCTCCCACTAGTACCATGGAAGTCATTCCCTGATGTCTTAACAGATGTACTATCATCTTGTCCCTCCTCTTTGTCAGTGTTTCCGACGTATTCCTTTCCTCTCCTCATTCCTTACCTGATCAGTCCACCTAATTTTCAGCTTTCGTCTGTAGCACCACATCTCAAATGCCTCGATTCTCTTCTATTATGATTGCTCCACAGTCCATGTTTCACTACCAAACACCGCTGTGCTCCAAACGTACATTCTCAGAAATTTCTTCCTCAAATAAGGCCTATCTTTGATACCATTTGACTTCTCCTGACCAGTAATGCCCTTTTTGCCAGTGCTAGTCTGCTCTTGATGACCTCCTTGCTCTCTCCGTCATTGGTTATGTTTCTGCCTAGGGACTAGATTTCCTTAACTTCATCTTCTTCGTGACCATCAAACCTGATGTTAAGTTTCATGCTGTTCTCTTTTTGCTGCTTCTCATTACTTTCGTCTTTCTTCGGTTTACTCTTAATCCATATTCTGCACTCATTAAGCTGTTCAGTCCATCTAGCAGATCGTGAAATTCTTCCTCCCTTTTAATCAGGATAGCAATGTCATATTCGAATCGTGTCATTGATCTCCTTTCACCTTGAATTTTGATTCCACTTCTTAATCTTTCTTTTGATTCTATCTTTGCCTCTTCGGTACACAGACTGAAAGCAGGGACGTAAGACTGCATCATTCTTGGTACAGAAGAGGATTTCATGTTTATCATCAAGCGAGTCACAAAACCGGTGCTCCAAATAATGAACGAATCGAAAGTGAAAGAAAACACATGAAATAAGGGGGTTCTCTAACTTCGTTGAGATAAACGATTTTATATTCGGTCCTTCTAAATACATCACATTACAATAACTTGATGATTTGTTTTCGATTTTGACATTGGATTAAAATCTTATGGCGCATCTGCTGTGCTTTATACAGGCAAGAATGAGAAGTGTTGTATTACGTGACAAAATGTGCGTGATTAGAACCGCAGCTTCTACCAGGCCACTATCTGTGCAGGCGAAGAAAACCGGCAGTCCGTTAGCCCAGCACAGACACAGAGCCGTAAATGGGGCAGGCGTCCTGTGGATCTGCCCGCCAAGGGCCGCCGATTCGCGAACTTGCCGTTAAAGCTTTCCGCGGAGCTCTCTCTGAGTGGACCGATCCATTTTACAGTTCGGTGTTAACGAGCGAACTTGGGGAGCTTAGCAGATCTGTTGCTCTCCGGTGGCAAAGTTTTCTTGGTCCAGCACCTTCCCACAACGTCTGCGAAAAAGAAGTCCATTCAGTCGGCAACCACAGGGCGGTTGCAGTCGAGTCAGAAGCGATACAGTGAATATGTAATGGTAAATTTTATTTTCGTAGTGTAAAGTGTTTCGCTGAATTTAAATCATTGATAAAATTTTAGCTCACTTTAAAGATATCATCCTTTTTGTGGAAGCACAAGGCCAGATATCTTTGGAATTTTTTTCTTCTGAAATGAAAAGGACAAGAACTGTTTCCAACCAAACATCACTAGCCGAAGTTTGTATTTCCATCGCGATGTGCGATTAGTGGAGTCACCATTAATTACATGCAGAATACAACCCAGTACCAGTTCATCTTCTTAAAATTGGGTGAAAGGTCTTGCCACTAGGAAAAGTGGCAATGAAGAGATTACATACGGATAAACTATGTGACCGTAGAACAGTAAGTTTTTCTTGTAAAATGAAATTGTGGTAAGTGGGAATCTTGACGAACTTACTAGAGGAACTGGATCTATATAACAAATTTAATTTCTTAAGCGGTATTAAGTACGTGTATTTCAGTCTGCACCCGAATCTGCACTGTTACGAAACCTCGTGTCAGATTGTTACTGTGTGCATGAACTGGTCTCGAACGCGGAACACGCCGTTCTCCACTTTGTTTTTCCTTATTGCAAAAAGTGTCCTGCCGACACATTTGATAGAGAGCTAAATGCTACGACTGTCTAATATCCGCAACAACTCGTCGAGCCCTCCTTTCTATAAATAGGTCTTTATCTTGGAAAGTATTCATTTCCGGACCCATGTTTATTGGATTTATTTTTCTTGTTCCTATGAGGACGACCATCTCTCTAAGTATAGGACAATTTTTTGATTATGATCAAAGGAAGCCTAATAACCGACACATGAGAACGGGGAAATGACATTTTGCTATGGCTCAGCAAATGGACGTACGCTGTGAGCCCGCATCCTATACGCTGAAAAATATCCACAGCGCAGAGGGCCGTCTGATAACCTATTTGGCAGACTTTTCCAGTGTCTGAGCGACAAATCACTGCATTTCGGAAGACAGTGGAAGGCCACGCACATTCCGCTAGCTTGACAAGGAGGAGCGTGTGCTATGTACGGTACAAGAAACCCCTGGCACCAGTGTACGGCTATTAGCAGCAGCCGAAGGCGTGCCTCACACTCTTATCTGGGGGGTGCCTTATGAACAGTTCCTGTAATCATATCATCTACAGCCGGCCGGAGTGGCCGTGCGGTTCTAGGAGCTACAGTCTGGAGCCGAGCGACCGCTACGGTCGCAGGTTCGAATCCTGCCTCGGGCATGGATGTGTGTGATGTCCTTAGGTTAGTTAGGTTTAATTAGTTCTAAGTTCTAGGCGACCTCAGAAGGTAAGTCGCATAGTGCTCAGAGCCATTTGAACCATTTTGAACCAAATCATCTACAGCGCGTTCAGGCTCTATGGTCACAGGACTATCATGGCAGACTGCGGTTCGGGCAGTGATTGTTTCATTAGCTTGCTGCAGATCCACTCTTCACATCCAAGATTTTATTTACCGATGAGATAGAGAGATGATGTTGTTAATTTCCACAACTATCATGTAGGGGCAGGTGTAAGCCCCAAGTAATTCAGGAAAGAGATCATCAACACCGATTCTCAATCAACGTGTAGGCAGGTGTACTTGGTGGTAGATTAATAGAGCCGTATGTGCTACCACAAAGGTTAAGTGTGACATATTATGTGGATTTCCACATTTATGCATTGCCTACCTTGTGGAGACTGAGCCGTTGTAGCAACCAATACAAAAGTGGTTGATGCATGATGGCGCTCCAGCATACTTTCGTCATAATGTGTGCGAACATCGTACGCCGACATTTCAGAACCGCTGGATTGGTCTTTGGCTTCGTGCGTCTGCGCCACCCTCGAACCCTACCATCAGCTCTACGCAACGGGAAACGGAACTCATGTGGTTAATCAATTGTTTTCCAGTTGTCTAGGATCCTACCGATCTGGTCATCAGCCCAGGCGAGGCGCTAAAGGCGATGTCGTGCTATTAGCAAAGGCACTCGTGCCGGTAATCTGCTGTCATAGTCCGCTGACGTCAGGTTTTGTCGCACTGTCCTAACTTGTACTTTCTTAGTACGTACCATATTGATTTTGGCCGTTATTGCATGCTTGTCTGTTAGCACTGACATCTCTCCGCAAACGCCACTGCTTTCGGTCTATATGTGAATGCCATCGAACATCGAAGTGGTGAGAGTTAACGACTTAAACTGGTATTCTCGGCTCACTCTACACACTGTGGATCACGGAATATTGAATTCTCTGACGATTGCCGATATAAAATGTCCCATGCGTCTAACTCCATTTTCCAGGTCACATTTTAAATTTGTTACTCCATATTCTCATCGCAGACCCCGTCACATGAATCATCTGAGTATAAATGTCAGCTCCGCCTGTGAATTGCTCTTTTATACATTCTGTAAGCGATACTACAGCCATATTTATTTGTGGATATCTCTGTACCAGGACATTACCGATCTCATTTTACAATGAAGATCAAAAGAAACGGGTACACCTGCCTAGCATCGTGTAGGGCCCCGGCGAACACGCAGAAGCGCCGCAACACGTCGAGGCATGGACTCGTGTCCGAACCAGAGCTTGAGGAAACTGCCACCATGAATGCTGCAGGACTGTCCATGAATCCGTAAGAGTACGACGCGGCGGAATCTCTTCTGAACAGCACGTTGCAAGGCATCCCAGATACGCTTAATAATGTTCATGTCTGGCGAGTTAGGTGGCCAGCGGAAGTGCTGAAACTCAGAAGACTGTTCCTGGAGCCACTCCGTAGCAATACTGGACGTATAGGTTGTCCCATTGTCCCGCTGGAATTGCCCAAGTCCGTTAGAATGCACAATGGGCATGAATGGATGCATATGATCACACAGGATGTTTACGTACGTGTCATCTGTTCATCTGTCAGTGTCGTATATAGACGTATCATGGGTCCCGTATCACTCCAAACGGATACGCCCCACACTATTCCAGAAGCTCCACCAGCTTCAACAGTCCCCAGGTGACTTGCATAGTCTGTGGATTCATGAGGTGGTCTCCATACCCGTACACGTCCATCAGCTCGATACAATTTGAAACGAGACTCCTCCGTCCACGGAAAACGTTTCCAGTCATCAATAGTTCAATGTTGCTGTTCAAGGGCCCAGGCGAGGCCTAAGGTGCTGTGTCGTGCAGTTATCATGGGTACACGAGTAGACCGGTTCCGAAAGCCCACATCGATGATTTTTCGTTGAATGGTTCGCACGCTGACATTTTTGAAGGCCCAGTATTGAAATCTGAAGCAGTTTGATGAAGGGTTGCATTTCTCTAAAGTTGAACGATTCTCTTCAGACGACGTTAGTCCCGTTCTTACAGGATGTTTTTGCTTCCACAGCGATGTCGGAGATCTGATGTTTTACCGTATTCCTGATATTCGCGGTACACTCGTGAAATGATGGCACGGGATAATCCCTACTTCATCGCTACCTCGGAGACGCTGTGTCCCATAGCTCGTGCACCGACTATGACACCACGTTCAAGCTCACTTAAATCTTGATAACCTGCCATTGTAACAACAGTAAGCGATCCAACAACTGCGCCAGACACATGTCTTATATAGCCGTTGCCCACCGCAAATCCGTATTCTGCCTGTTCACATATCTCTGTATTTGAATACGTGTGCCTACACCAGTTTCTTTGGCGCTTCTGTAATATGTAAACGTGTATACTGAGGGGCTGTGGTGTTCGTGATCCTTTTGTCATAGTCATTGGTGATCAGATAGCGCTCAACAGTCTGATCTTTGTACTGTCAATTGTGATACTGCTGACAGTAATTGACATGAGTTTAGAGGTGATCAGCGGTTGAAACTACCTTTGTAGATATAACCATGCCCCTTAAACGTGTACATACTGCTGTAGAACAGCTTCAACCATTTATACGGTGGAACCTACAATTATGGATAAAGGGATGTAAGACGAAATTTTAGGGGTCTTGTTTCATCATGTGTCATTTAATGTTACTATCTTACAAACACAAATACGTCTGGAAGAAGTAATCACACTTCGTTTAGTTACAACACAGATTGAGTAAGATATCAGATCTCAATGAGAGGACAATAAAACAGGTATTCATTGATTAGTAAGAACTCCAAGAGTTAAAGCTAACACAAATTATGAAATAGCTCATAATTCAATTAAAAGGGAGCAGGCAGACCGTCAGTTATAACAGTTTCAATTAAGTAAAATTACCGAATAGAAAACAGGCGGATCTTCAATAATAACAGCTTCAGTTAAGCTAAATTACCAAAAACAGAATACAGGCTGGTCTTAAGTAATCACAGCTTCATCAAGTAAAATTACCAAATAGGAAACAGATTAGCCTTCAATAATAACACCTTCAATTACGTTGAATTACCAAACACAAAAAGGAAGGGCTTCAATAATAAGAGCTTCAGTTAACTAAGATTACCAAATAGAGAACTAGCAGGCCTCCAATAATTACAGCTTCAGTTAAGTAAAATTAAGAAATAGGAAACAGGCAGGCCTTCAGTGATAATAGCTTCAGTTAAGGGAAATTACCCAACAGAAAACAAGCAGGCCTTCCTTGATAACAGCTTCAGTTAAGTAAGGCTACCTAATATAAAACACGTAGGCCTTCATGAATAGCTGCTACAGTTCAGTAATCAAGTGTTGGGACTGTCTCCTCGCAAGGGGTCTAACACAAGGGTTATATGCAAGAGGCAAAAGACTACAACAGATAGGACGGCCAAGAAAGGCTACAACGAGAGGGCTGGCCTTCCAAGGCACTTTTCGTTGGGTACAGACCGGCAAAAGAAATATTAACACGTTAAGGTTGATTATGTGAAAGGAACAATAGCTAGCCAAAAGATAAACTCGCATCATTGCAAGATACCGTCTCTACAACTATGACGAAACACCCGAAAGAAAACTAGGCTGCCAAACCCAATTACATAGCCTCAGCAATTGCAAATTTCGAGATCCAGGCACCGCAAAAAATGTTCAAATGTGTGTGAAATCTTATGGGACTTAACTGCTAAGGTCATCAGTCCCTAAACTTACACACTACTTAACCTAAATTATCTTAAAGACAAACACACACACCCATGCCCGAGGGAGGACAACCTCCACGGGGACCAGCCGCACAGCCAGGCACCTCCTAAACCAATGTAATTAGTAGAGTGTTGACATCTGCAATGCCCGAAGGTATCTCGAAACCGGCACCAGACCGTATTATAAGAGAAAGGTACGTATCTGGTGTTCGAAGATTTTTTACGTGGAGGTTGTCTAAAAGCCAACCGTCCAGGTAGTGCTTGACGACCGAGGGTGTCCGGTCACAGCGTAGAAAAAACAGGCTATCGCTGCAGCTCAGGAAACACCATCGGCTCACACAGTTAAGTTAGCTGATTAACATATAAAGAAGGCCAGTATCAACTCAGGAAAGCAAACAACAGCCACAGTTCAAGGAACCAACTGGTAGCGAAATATATCAGCTAAGAAATCGCAATGATGGCAACAGAGATATACGTGTCATCACCATCATTTCCTAGGGTCTTTGTCCCACTTCAACGCGGTTTCTGCCTTGTTACTACGGATTTGGCAGTGTTAGTGTCGGAGTGTCGTCTGATGTCCTTCCTGGCGCCAACCCGTACCCCATGCGACGGAATTAGTGTACACCAGAAGTCAGTGTCTAGTGTAAGCTATGAAATAGCTCGAACGTATTCAAATGTCTGCGAGTCGTGTAACTAAGGCGGGACATGGAGACCAACCCGGTTTCCACATAGTGGGATGTGGAAAACCGCGCTAAAAACCACATTGAGGCTGGCTGGCACATCTACATTTATACTCCGTAAGCCACCCAACGGTGTGTGGCGGAGGGTACTTTACGCGCCACTGTCATTACCCCCATTTAATGTTCCACTCGTGTATGGTTCGCGGGAAGAACGATTGCCGGAAAGCCTTCGTGTGCGATCGAATCTAATTTTACATTCGCGATCTCCTCGGGAGGTATAAGTTGGGGGAAGCAATATATTCGATACCTCATCAAGAAACGCACCCTCTCGAAACCTGGACAGCGAGCTACACCGCGATGCAAAGCGCCTCTCTCGCAGAGTCTGCCACTTGAGTTTGCTAAACAACTCCGTAACACTATCACGCTTACCAAACAACCCTGTGACGAAACGCGCCGCTCTTCTTTGGATATTCTCCTCTGCCAACCCGACCTGGTACGGATCCCACACTGGTGAGCAATACTCAAGTGCAGGTCGAACGAGTGTTTTTTAAGCCACCTCCTTTGTGGATGGACTATATTTTCGAAGGACTGTAGCAATGAATCTCAACCTGGGACCCGCCTTACCTACAAGTAATTTTATATCATCATTCCACTTCAAATCGTTTCGTTCACACCGGCCCTCGTCAGTATTCCGACGGGCAGATTCGATCCGGGCCCAAGTCCAGGACGCCGCGCATTAGTGCTCTCGGCTAACCTTGCGGGTGGAATATATATATATATATATATATATATATATATATATATATATATATATATATATATATATATAGCACGTAGATTTCAGTAAGAAAATAATGAAATAAACCTCAAAATCCAAAACTTATCTAAAGTTCACGAATCGAAGAGAAGCTTGACGGTTCCAAAGGGGGCCCAGAATTCAGCACAAACAGGCTTCAACTCTCTCATCTGTGTGTCACGTCCGAGAGCTGGCTGGCAATGCTATTCACGAAAACGGCACTATAAGTCAGCCACGGTTTCAAATACGCCCAGCAACTACTCGCTGGACTCCGTGCCCAAGACGCTTGCGCAAGTGCTCGCCTTCCTCTCGGGGCGGACCCCTCACACCGTCCTCCTCGCTCCGTTACCACTCCCCAACTCCACGCCACAACACGCCCTCTCCCTGTCAGCAACGTCGAGCAGAGATCGTAGCGGCTTCAAGCCAGAGGGACGTCACACTACAGGTCGAGCAAGTGGTGCAGGAATTAGAAAGGCGACGTCAGCAACCCCGCCGCGTATCATACGGTTTCGCGTTATCCGCCTGCAGACAGCTGGATGAACTTACAGACGGAATGCTGCACATGTCGGGCATGATGTATCGATATCGCATAGCTACTTTCAATAGCGGTCGGTGGAACGTTTCCACTCTTGCAGATCAGGCTCTAGATATCCATGCACTAGAGACACATGTTATAATCAACGCAATGTGCGAGCGGCCGTGGTCGACAGAACGTCATACAGGAAGGAACCAGGCACATATTGCACCTGATGTTTCATCAGGGACCACTGGCAACAGTCTGCTTGCAGCACAATTAAGATCACGTGTGCCTCTGTCCAGGGTACCACTGTGTTGTGTCGTGTGAGTAGGGCCTCCCGTCAGGTAGACCGTTCGCCTGGTGCAAGTCCTACGATTTGACGCCACTTCGGCGACTTGCGCGTCGTTGGGGATAAAACGATGATGATTAGGACAACACAACACCCAGTCCCTGAGCGGAGCGGGCCCTTAGGATTGACATTCTGCCACGCTGACCACTCAGCTACCGGGGGCAGGGTACCGTTGACACCACGACATCACCAAGCATGGCTATTCTGGTGTCGTGAAAAAGACCCTTCAGTAATGGGACTTGGTTTTGTCTGTATGATCGTGATGCGTATACGTGTAAGGCATAGACCTGATGAACGGCCTATTCCTTAGATCAAGCACCTACGACATACAGGGTCCATCCCAGGCTTCATGGTGTGGTTTCCGTTTCTTCTACAGGGGGTTGGTGTCCTTTTTGGGCAGTACAGTTCAATTTCACATGTGGCTGCTGAGAGGCGACTTGCTCTACGTGGTATATAACAGATCAGGAGATTTATCGCCTTTCAAACACATATGGGATATCAGGAAGCGGGAACTTATTCGTTCTCTAAGTCCTGCAAGAATTACTGCTTGGGACAGTCTATCGCATGAAGCCACTGGGCACTTGTCATATCATTGGCAACCGGGAACAAGCGCCTGTTTATCCCGCGTATACACTGTGTATTGATGCTGATATCTGGGCATCTTTAACTATGAGATGTGACGTGTATATTTCATTTTCTCTGAATTTTTTATCGTATACTCCTACAATGATGAACTTCTTGTCACCTCACCTATAAAAAAACTGACGTTTTCCTTCAGAGTGTTGCCTCCTTTCCAGCTGTTTCTCTGTCCTGTGTTGATATGTTATTATAAGTCTCCCTGGATACACATAGTATAATAAAACTGCAGAAAAACAGAGATTCAACAAAGTAATCGTTAACTTAAAAAATTACGCATAAGCTACAAAGAGGAGAAGGTGTGGTGCTTACCATAATGAGCCAAAATATTATGACTACTGACCACCACGAGTCTGAACGTAGCCTTGGTGCGGTACGGTCACGTGACGTTGTAAGGAAACTTTATGAGCGTAGCAACGAAATCAACCGCAACTAGGGAACACCACTCACGTATGCTTCATTTGCATCGAAAGGCGTCTGCGAAGCAGCATATCGAAAACGCCTAAGCTGGTCGGCGGTTCGTATGAGCATCTCTGATAATTTAAGTAGGTTGAAGCCAAGAGTAGGCGACAAATCGTTGGATGTCCACGCGTTATCAGAAGCGAAAGTCGGAGAGTCGCCTCTCTCTAAAATGAAATAGGAGACGATCTGTGGCTGATCTAACAACAGAGTGCAACACTAGTGGAGGCACAAGTGGTAGAGCATGCGGCTCCGTAGTAGACGACCCCTACCTCCTCCAATTCCGACCGAACGGTATTGTCAAGTACTTCTGCAGTCAGCATCGATTCATTGAAATTGGACCAAAGAACAATGGAAACGTTTCACCTTGTCGTATAAATCACGTTTCTTGTTAAACCAAGAAGATGACTGTGTGCAGATATTCAGTCATCCTACGAACGCAAGTCGAAACATGAACCACACCACGGACGCAGTACAGTGGATGGCAATATTCTACTGTGGTGGACTTGCACCTGGTCTTCCATGAGAGCCGTGGTAGTAATGAAAAAATTATTGCCACTACGGACACAGGGAACGTTATTGCAGACCACCTGCATCCTTTCATGCTTTGTGTCTTCTCAGAAGATGGTGACATTTTTCAGAAAGGTAACCGTGTCATAATACCAGATTCATAAGACAGTGGATTGAGAAGCGTGATTGCGACCTCATGTTGATGTCTTGGACACGAATTCCGCTTATTCTGAACCGACTGGGACACATATGGTATCGCTATTGGGTGGCAGCTTTGCATCCACAAGTTATCGACCCACAATTTACAGCATTAGCTCTGGTTATGCATAGATACTTGGACCCACATTTCTCTTGAAATCTACTTAGGAAACGTAGAATGCATGCCACGGGGGATCACTGCTGTATGCCAATCGATTTCATTTTTTAAATTTTGTTACAAAAACAGTGATTAGACCAATTAATGTATGTATAAAATGAAGTTAAAAAATTAATAGAACCATAAAAAGGCAGAAATGTATTAAATCCAACATCAGATAATTTTATTTTCTTGTCTCCATTTTCATTCACTTGTGTAGTCGTAGGGTCGCAAGATATTCAATGTTCTGTACATTCTTTTTGATTTACCTTTATATTAGACCACTATTTTCCATACACAATTGGCACAAACGGAGTATTGATCATTTCATTGGCTGATACTGGTTAGCATCGCGTACTAAAAATATTTGTGGTACCGCAGGCCTGGTAGTTAAGTAGAGCTGAGTGCTGACACAAAGGTGACATGGGCAACGCTTACGTCAGAAACCACTTTCGGCGAAAGAGGACGTGGGCAGAGAATTATCATGTTCTGCAGGGGCTGATATTTACTGCCCTGAGTGAGATCGGAGCGATTTATGAGGTGGCTTACAACGCTGAAGACCGAAGAACCCCTGTAGCACGGACATTGTTGGGGGAGGTGGCACTCTGGTGGAACGGATAAAAATTTTTCAGAATAGTGCACCTCATGGAAGAGCGTCAGGGGCGGAACAAGGCGAAAAGACGTATTATTTTTAGTGCGAAGAAATGCGTGGGGTAACGAGCTGACAGCCGAGGGATCTTCTCACAGGAAGTTCCGAGACACACTTCCCACCGAAAAGTACAGATACGTACTTGATTGGCGGAGTGCTAAGGGGAATTCTAAACTTCTTCTGAAATGAGTATGAACTTCAGGCGATTGGCTGGCAGATTCATCTCAAAGTAGTGGAAGGTAATTTTTTGTAATGGCCGCTGGGGATTCGTCGCCTGAGCGCAAACATAGACGCCACGTGTCCTGGGGGGAGCGGGTGTATTTCGAAGAGACACTTCCCTCTGGGGATAGACAGACATTTCGCTAGCGGAACCAACAGCAGAGAATCTGATAGTTGGAGTTTCAGAAAATTTCGGCACAAGGAGCACATGAACTCGTTTGTCTGTGAACAGAGTTATTATTCTGTTTTCTCAATTGCCGATTCTTTACGCCTGTGTGAAGTGCGTCTTTACGGAAGAAGACCTGAGTCAAATTTTATTCCTGTCTACTGCGCAAATAAAAATCTTGACTCGTTTTCCGTCTTATACAGAGATAATTTCAGCCCTAAGATTTAGCAGGCGGCATATTGTGTACACTGTATAGGCAAAGAGTTGCAGGTGTGCCACGTGCATCACCTGCACAGCTCCCAATGCCCCACCGTGCTGATCATCGGTGAAGTACAACGGATGTCTGTACTTCAATAAGTGATATGTGCACTTCGGTTTGGCGGAGAAACACACTTACAGTAGATATTTTGAGTTCCATTTTCTTGTCCACTGAGATTTTTCTTAAAGTGACAGTCAGATAGTAGATCTTCTGATCGTCCCCACGAATATCAGCCAACCCGAATAAAGTGGGGTGCGGTCTACAAAAGTCAAACAAAAGTTTTGCCAATTTCGAACGTACATTTAGGGTTGAATCTGACATTGTGCACTTCATATTTACACAGTTTTTCGTGTCTGTGTTTTTTTCGGGGGATAAATCTGAGGTGTGATTCATCCTAGTAACATCCCGAGAAGAAAAATTGGTTTCATTTGATAAACTCAAATGAAGAAAAACCACAACACCATATTTCATTTTATGGAAATCCCTAAGTGCACGTTGTCAATAGCAGTGTGGTTTTCATCATTTGTAGGCGTGAGAATTTCATTACACAGTCAACATTAGGCTAACACACATATACAAGCTATATGCTATAGCGCCACAGGGCCTTACATGTAATCTCAAAAGAGGCTGCGTTTTAAATCCAAACTGAGCAACACAATTTAGGATTCACTTTCCCGAAACCCCGTAAATGCTCTCCACTGACCCTCATAAGTTTGAAATTTCGCTAAAAGGTGCCCGCAACCTTCCTATTTAACGATGTAAAAGTTGACCACACCACCATTCAGAACCGGCACTAAAAGGCCTCAGGGTGAGGCATAATGGGCGTTAATGAAACCACCCTATTCCTTGTGGCACTGGTTCCCACCCATTTCGTGATCGACAACGACATTTCGCATTACACATGTCGATTCTCAGTAGCGATGTGCTTGAAATGTTTTCCTTGTTCAGTTTCGTAGGTGCAAACTGTTTGAGTTCTATGCACTTTGAGTAATGGAAATAATCACAACGAAAGGGAAGCCTTATCGTATCAAGGGTGGTCATAGAAACCGCGTGCACAGATCGTGTGATGAGTGTACGAACTGGTAGTGCGTGCAATCCGAACGGAGATATTTCTGAAGTTGTTTAAAAATGGTGAAAGACAGAGTCGTGGTTGAATATGCGCATTCTTTCCCGCCTGACGACGCAGACGTGCAGTACACAAAAGGTCCTTGGGGTCTCGCAGTGGCGTCAGAGGTACGAGTGAATTGTGGGCAAGAGCGGTACGAGGACGTTCGTATCGTCTCACACGTCCACTACGGTGTTAGGTAGAATCCTGATGAAATTTGGTGACAATGGTGGTATCATTAACCCACGCTATACTTCACATGAACTTCTGAGCTCTTGTCTTTTTCGCGTATCGTCTCTCTGCTGTTTGAAGAATAGTCCAGCACGAGGGTGAAGTCACAGGGCGCCACGCTTTCTTACCATTATGCACCTTTCAGCCTAATTTGAAATTTAAGACACAATAGAAGACAACTAGGGTTTAGAAACGGTGATCTTTTGTGTTGGGCAGTGTAGATATTTTCAACCGTCTTGTTCCATCAGATGACGATAACATTTGTTTGAATGACTATCAAGAAACGACTCAGGAAGGTTCTTAGAATAATTCTTCCATCACTACCAAACTGCGATTGATTCAAGCAAATTCTTTTCCGGTATTTACTAACTTCTGTCTTGAATGATGACATACTCTTAAATAGAATGAGGAGAATGCAGTGTATGTAAAATATTAGAAGCTGTATGCCTAGTATCTGGTACTAAGACTTCATTAGTGAAGATATAAATAATGATACAATATGTACAAACGTTAAGTGATATCGAACATTTCATTCTCAGAGATACAAAGAAAGAATATATTGACGAGTATCCGAATTATGAATCACAACTTTCGTATACGAACTTCTTAACTGCTGAGATCAACTGTTGCAGAAAGTCGATACAATTAAAATTTTGTTTGATCTTCTAAACAGTTAACAGTACTTACTAAACTGATACAGATAGTTAACAAGACAAGTGAAAGCTATCTCATTTGAAATCACAGGTGTACAGCAGAATATTTTCTTGGGGAGTTCACTAAAGAAATCAGGGGAAGAATGAGAAACGAGAGCATGGATAAATAAGATTGGTAACAACAGTAATGAATGTACATATTTCCTTCGAATCACCCCAGTTATAGGTTTCTTTTAAAATAATGTTAACTCTAAAAAAAGTACGCCGAATATTGTTACAGTCAGCTGACTTGCAGAACACATGAAAAGTAAAAACACTGAAGATCTTATTTTATTCTCTTTTCTGATTGTTATAACCTTTATGTAGCCAGCCGAAACAAAGGCTAACAGAGGAGTATTCCATACGAAGCTTTCATCGTAAAATTTTGAATTGATTTTCGTAGTATGTAATATTATGGATCTTGTGTGAAGACTTCAAAATCGCCTCGCCTTAAGCCACACCAATACCACTAATACCATGAAGGACGCCG
Organism: Schistocerca piceifrons; assembly: GCF_021461385.2. Taxonomy (NCBI): domain Eukaryota; kingdom Metazoa; phylum Arthropoda; class Insecta; order Orthoptera; family Acrididae; genus Schistocerca; species Schistocerca piceifrons. Next base: position 439,803,011 of record NC_060143.1, read on the forward strand.
AACGGAGTAGCCGCGCGGTTTGAAGCGTCATGTCACGGATTGCGCGGCCTCTCCCGTCGGAGGTTCGAATCCTCCCTCGGGCATGGGTGTGTGTTGTTCATAGCATAAGTTACTTTAAGTAGTGTGTAAGTCTAGGGAGCGATGACCTCAGCAGTTTGGTCCCTTACGAATTCACACATTCACACTCCCACCGTGAAGGACGGCCGAGCATTGTGTTATTCTTATATTATTGTCAATAAATGACTGTGAACTGAAAATCGTCACCAACTAGTAAAGGGTGGGTCAGAACCATGTTAACAAAATTTGAGGAGTGATGCGTCTCTTAAAGATTTTTTTTATTCATATGATGTGTTAAATGAAACGCCGGTAACGACATGAAAATAAAATAAAAATGCTCTAATACAAATTACAAATACACTGCCGTTTGTGAAAAGTGCAACACCGAGAACACCCGAAAAGTCTCACACTTGGTGGAAGTGGCGACGGGTGTGCAAGCAATACGTGATATGTTTTGCAGCGAGATGGGGTACACGTAGGCCGAGCGGAGCCCTCTCGTGTCGGTCCGACAGGGTCGGTATTGCGCCTAGTGTAGTCGGTGCAGAGCTGTCACACAAGGTGGAAACAATGCATTGAGTGCCAGGATGCCTCGTCGCCGTCAAAGGAGCGAGTTCGAACTGGACAGAATGATCGGTCTCCGGGAAACGGGGTTGTCATACTGTGACATTTCGACTCGCACAGGGCATGCTGTCACGACAGCGATATGTGTGTGGAAGCAGTGGATAGAGGAAGGTCGTACGCAACTACAAGCAAGAACTGGACCACTGAACGTGACCACAGCTCGCAATGACCCTCATCTTGTCCGCATGGCCATTACGGACCGTACAGTGTCATCCAAAGTAGTGACTTGTTGCTGGAGCACTGCAACAGGTGTGAACTTGTCTGCATCGACGGTTCGTTGCCGTCTGCTGCAGGTTGGACTGGTTGCTCGCATGTTGTTACGTCAGCTTCCATTGTCCAGAAATCACAAGCTCCTCCGACTGCAATGGGCACGTGAACACAGTCACTGGGACGCTGAGTGGCAACATGTAATCTTTTCGGATGAGTCACGCTTCAGCGTGTCCTACAGTGACGACCGCATACGTGTCTGGCCGTACCGTGGTGAGTGAAACCTGGAGAGATGCATGGTGGAGAGGCATAGCGGACAAACACCAGGGATGATGGTTTGTTGCGCCATTGGATACAACAACTAATCTCGCCTAGTACGTATTGCGGGCACTTTGAACAGTAACCGGTACCTAACGGAGGTTGTGGAGCCCTAGGTACTCCCCCTGATTCAGGCACCCCCATAGGCCACATTTCACCATGTCAATGCTCGGCCACATATTGCGAGGAATGCGCAGGCCTTCTTCGAAGAGCGACGGGTGCCATTGCTTCCCTGGCCTGCACGTTCGCCAGACATGTCGCCCATAGAACATGTCTGGGACATGGTTGGTTGGCACCTGGTGCGTCAAGGTCCTCCGGTAACTGGTTTCACGGTTTTGTGGACTCAGATACAAACTACGTGGAGGGAAATCCCTCAGGAACATATTCAGAATCTTATTGATTCAATGCCACGGCCTACAGCAGCTCTAATTGCAGCGCATGGTGGCCACACGACGTACTGAATAGTTTGAATCAAAGAACATGTACGGATTTGGAAAGATAATTATTTGTTATTTGTCATGTACCTAACCTGTGGTATTAAATAAACTGAATTCAAGCGTTTCCTTTTTGATGTTGGACGATCACATCAGATCTGATGGCAACATGACGAATTTGTACCATACTAGTGACATGTTGCCAAACAAACACAACGCAGGAGGAGCTAAATCTGAGGAGAACACAGTGTGTGGTGCTTCACTTGTTCTCTGGTGGACTTTAGTCAGAAGATTAAAACGATACAACTCTCTCGCTAGCCTATCCTATGCAAACCTCTTCACGTCAGAATAACTACAGCAACCTATATCCGTTCGAACTTGTTTATTGTACTCATCCCCAGCCCTCCCCAAACAAATTTATAACCCGTCACACATGCCTCCTTTACCAGACTGACGACTCAATGTAACTCCAAGGTGTACCATATCACCTGATCCATTCTGTTAGTCCAATCACGGTATAAATTCTTTTTTCCCCTGTTCCATTCACTAACTCCTCATTAGCCACCCGATCTACCCGTACGATCATTAGCATTCTTTTTTGTCACCACATTTCAGTTGTGTTTCCTTTATACCTGGACTGTTTACGTCCACGTTTACTTCCGTACAGGGATACATTGAAAACACCCTCAGAAATGAATTCGTAACACTTAAATATACATTATACGTTAACAGATGCCTTTTTTCTGTAAGTGTTTTCTTGCGATTCTACGTTTCACACCGCCTCTACTTCAGCCATCATCAGTTTTCTGCTGCCAGAATTGAAAACTCAGTTACTATTTTTACTCTCTCTCAGCAGCACCCTGTTTAAATTGAATACTTCGGTTACTGTTGTTGTACTTTTCTGGATGCCCATCTTATAACTTTTTTCAAGACACAGCCCATTCCTTTCAACTGCTGTTCCAAATCCTTTTCTGTCTCTGACAAAAGTTAGTTCATTTAATGGCGCGTTAGTGGGATGCAATTGTTAAATCAGTACTTATACACAGTGTTTCACAATTCACGTTACACGCCTCTAGAGTTGCAGAGGGGACTTAGTTGGTCAAGTTTTACATAGGAACCGATGCTCGGATACGTCATCCAATGACATTACAGAGCAACTAAGTTGCTGGCGCCAGCGCCGGTAAATGTGTGTTTATACAGGGTAATTGCGTAATGATGTTGCAAACTTCAGTCAAGGTATCTCACATCAAAACTCAGGGTAACGCGTTAGGTCGAAGTCAGTTACTGCGGGGTTCAGTCCAGTATTCAGACAGAGGAAAGCTGTGGTGACTAAAGTAACAGAAGTGTGATGCGAGGACCGGTCCATTAATTGAGTGGAATACCCACTCACGTCCTCCAGATGAAATCCAATTTGATTGGTGAAACACGATAGCTCACTCCCAGTCTGTACCTTATGATGTCACTGGTCGATACCCTGAGAACTAGATCAAGAGCAGGCACCACACAGAATGCACTCAAAAACTCGGACTCCATGTTCAGCCCAAAACTGCAGCAATTAGGAAAGTTCACTAAATGTTCAGAAGCACAAAAGAAAACCTATAGCAAATTTCCTGCAGTGGGATGCACTATTCTCGTGTGCATACCCAGTAGGAATGGTGCATTATCCGAAATGCTCAGTTTGTAAGTGACAGAACGGAATGAATAATACCTCCTCATTACATTAAGTATTAATGTTTCATGCCTGACTAACAGTTAGCAATTAAGAATGAGGACAAAAAGAAAGTCAGCACAGGTCGTAATATCGTTTGTCTTTTTTATTGCTGATCTAGTTTCCAGCTAACAGTGTATCTACCATCAGTGCCTTATAGATAGTCCTACAAACTCAAAGTAAAATAACACCTATCCCAGCATAACTTAAGAATGTACAAGCATTGGGCGGGACTAATATTTGTACATTCTTAAAGTGTATTGGAATGTGTGTTGTTATAATTGCGTTGAGTACACATGGTTGCCCATAACGCAGTGATGATAACTGGACTGTTAGCTTAAGTCTAGATCTGCAATAAGACAGACAGATGGTATTGCTACCGATGGTGACGTTACCTCTATCTTGAATTACACCACGGTCGTGAGGTACAGTCACTGCCATGGAATCTTATATTATTAAGGATGACTTGGAAACAACAGTGACATAATGTAATACAGTCACATTGCCTTAAATTTAAATAAATGCTAGCTTATTAGCACGGGACCAGTGTACACCTGGCAATTTAGGTGCAGTTTAGTGATCTGCAGCCACATTCAGTCAACTCTGGAAAAAGGCTAAATTTGGAAGTAGGTATCTAACATACAGATGGACACAAGATACTTCTGTTACCTATGCTCACTGAATGAAGAGATTGACGGAAGTCTGAAGCGTGTTCCAAGTGTTATCTCCGAACTGTGCAGTCAATAGCAATAGTATTACGAATGCGTTCAGTGATAAGAATCTTGGAAAGAGATGCTGCATTCTTTTTGTGGAACGATATTGAGGAAGTCAGAGAAAGCAATATTCAAGGGAAAATGACATGCGACTCCAGGGCTTCAATGTTGTTTCTCGTGGGAGGAGCTTATGAATATGATGAAATAGATTTGGCGTTTTGCGTGTCCATAAAGTCTTTCTTCTCGTTCTCTAGAGCGGAATGGGGTGGACGTAAGTGTACGAAACACTGTTTTCTGTTAACTCATTGGCTTTCTGAACGCACCCGTACAGCCATCTCGATACAGTAAACTTTATATTACATTTGGTTTTGACAATTCATGGTAGACATTATCTACAGACACACTCTGTTACGAAGGGACATGGGCCGGCGGAAGTGGTCGAGCGGTTCTAGGCGCTACAGTCTGGAACCGCGCGACCGCTACGGTCGCAGGTTCGAATCCTGCCTCGGGCATGGATGTGTGTGATGTCCTTAGGTTCGTTAGGTTTAAGTAGTTCTAAGTTCTACGGGACTGATGACCTCAGAAGTTAAGTCCCACAGTGCTCAGAGCCACTTGATCCATTTTTTGAAGTGACGTGGGTTCAATAAAAGACTAATTATACATAACAAGATTTAGAATCAGAGAATACTAAACCGAGTAAACAAGACGAAAACTGAATACAGGATACGCAATGGTAGTATGCCTTACAGATTCTATTGGTAAGACAATAATAAATGATGAATCGTAGTTGCTACACATTTGGGATATTCCCATTTCAGTCCATATTAATAACAATATAGCTGCATTAATAATAAAATGTTCTTATATGCCTCGTTTGCTTCAAACGCGGTGGATACAAAATTGAATATTTGTTCAGGTCTGTAAGTACCATCTAGATGTCACGGGAGAACAGTTTACAAAACCGGAATTGTGTACTACCGCCACACGTGTAGACGCGCCAGTATTTAAACTTATACATACAAGAGGAACGTAGTGACACACATTTGCCGGCCAGGGTGGCCGTGCGGTTCTAGGCGCTACAGTTTGGAACAGCGTGACCGCTACGGTCGCAGGTTCTAATCCTGTCTCGGGAATGGATGTTTGTGATGTCCTTAGGTTGGTTAGGTTTAAGTAGTTCTAAGTTCTAGGGGTCTGATTACCTCAGAAGATAAGTTCCATAGCGCTCAGAGACATTTTTGACACATTTAGAGGCCAAGGTTTCCGCATTGTGCAGAGATATACATGGGGGTGTAGTCAGTTAATTAAGCTTTTGATGTTCCCCTTTCATTCTAAGTACGAAGAGCATTAGATCAGCAGCGCAGGGAGCTGTATCCTGATGTTCACAGAGTTGACGAATTCGTAGAGCGATTTCTACGTTGCTACATCGTTGGATGCAGACAAGGTTTGAAGGCTGCTTTTTGGAACTCTTAATCAAGAGCCCGAAGATTACTTGCTAAGTCGTTTATGTAATACGTGTTCCGAGGACACTGTAGAAGTATGTGGTTTGGATCATCTTCCCCTCCACAAGCACAAAGAAAGATGGCTCTTAGGTTGAGCCGAAAGAGGTGTTTGCTGAACTTCCAGTGATTAAATTTCAGCCGTGTTATAACAGTCGTGTAGCTCCTTGACGTTTGTACCTTACTATACCATTGTCCTCTTGGAATAGTTGGGCGGGTTGATGAATAGTGACAGTCTTGATTTCAGACGTCCTCGACCATTCCCCTTGCCTGTAGAAGAACAACCAGTTTTGAGAATTGGTATCGTATATGTGAGAGGGAGTTTATCATACTGAATAGCATCATGCAGAGATGCCTGTTTTGCAAGGACGTCTACTTCTTCATTTCCAGGTATCCCAGAAAGGCCTTTCATTCATACCGTCATGATTTTCCTTTGTACCTATATCGCAATGTCGAGAACTGCTGCAACTATGGGGCTGGTACAGCTAATAAGCTGGTTTCTAATCAGAGATGGTGACTAATGTGTATTCTGTAATCGCCTAGAAGGTCTTACAAAATGCCAATCAGCTAGGCTGTCGTAGTAGCAGACTGTGGACCAGCTTGAGCAGACCCTGTTATTTGTGTCGAGGTATCAGGTAAGCGCTATCAACGACCTCACTAGAACTGGACTCATCTGTATACCCACGTATCGTGACAATGAGACAGGAAGTCCATAGTCGTTGCGTCATATGGGTCGTGATTTTGTCACGTCAAACTGGTCCTTGCATTGACCTGTAGAGTCAACGTTTCGTAAGGTGCCGCAATGCGGTATAAGAGGACTTTCCCACGTAATATTGTAACTGTGGTGTCACCGCCAGACACCACACTTGCTAGGTGGTAGCCTTTAAATCGGCCGCGGTCCGCTAGTATACGTCGGACCCGCGTGTCGCCACTATCAGTGATTGCAGACCGAACGCCGCCACACGGCAGGTCTAGAGAGACTTCCTAGCATTCGTCCCAGTTGTACAGCCGACTTTGCTAGCGATGGTTCACTGGCAAAATACGTTCTCATTTGCCGAGACGATAGTTAGCATAGCCGTCAGCTACGTCATTTGCTACGACCTAGCAAGGCGCCATTATCAGTTGCTATTGATATTGTAAAGAATGTACAGACAAGAGCTACATTCAACATTAATGGATTAAAGTTAAGTATTCCACTAGTTACATCCTTTTTTTCTAGTCTAACTACCTTGTCCTGTTCCAGACCTCACGCCAGCCTGCGTGAGCTTAAACGCGTGCCTTTCGGCTTCCTCCAAACCCTGTGGGTTGGCTCGTGCCAATCCACAACATTTTGGCGACGAGGTTTTCCCGTTCTTATCGATATTGCCCTGATTTACTTGTGTAATGGCTTCGCCACAATCTCCAGATGTACTGTCCGAATTTTATCTCTTACAGAATCAGCAGACGCAGGCCTTACTGGAGGCCATTGGACAGCTCGTCCAGGGTCAACGTGCAATACAAAACGATGCGGCGGCCGCCGCTCCACCGCTACCGCAGCCACAACACGCTGTTGCACCAACTTTTCGTCCTTTTGATGCTGCACTGGAAAGCTGGACGGAGTGGTCACGCCAATTTGGATTCCATCCCGCCGCCTACAGAATTCAAGGTAATGAGCGGCAGCTTTTTCTCCTTTCCTCTGTAGGCGTCCAAACGTACCGTGTGATAGTGAAATTTCTTCCCCGACGCGAAATAGCAACTCTGTCCTACGACGAAATTTTGTCTGCATTAGATGCATATTTCAAAGACTCAGTCAATGTAGTTGCAAAAAGGTATACCTTCTTTCGTTCAAAACGTACGGCCGGTCAAACTAATCGGGAGTGGGTTGCAACCTTGCAAGGCCTTACTAGGGATTGTGCTTTTGAGTTTCAGTGTGGACTTCCTTATTCAGATACTATGGTACGTGATGCAATTGCACAGAACGTTTCTGATGGTCGTATAAGGTAACAGATTTTGAAACTAGTCAATTCCTCCCTTCAACAAGTGATGGACATATTCGATCGGCAGGACACACTTGACTTTGCTCAGGAATCATTTGAAACTTCGCCAGCCGTGTGTCACGTTAACCGGCCCTCTGGGCGCACTGCACGGAACAGCAAACAGCCCTCGCGCCCGTCCGTGCAGCTACCACCAGGATCTCAGCCATGTGTGCCGCGCAGGCAAGCAAATGCAGCGCTAAAATCATACCCGCGGTGTGCTACTAGACATTCGCGTGAGAATTGCCCATCACGCCAAGCTATTTGCTTTTTCTGTAATAAAAAAGGACATGTTCAAAGTGTTTGCCAGAAAAAGCTCAGATCGGACACTCACAACCATTCCAGGCCCTTTGCTTCGCGCCGGAATCGGAATCGAACAAAGGATACTCCGGCTCGTGAACCTTCGCCCATGGAAATTCATGTAGTTCATTCCATTCCGCCCAGTGCCACTCTCTCTAACAGTGACTGTGTTCGTCCCACAAATAATGTGCGTCGACATCGACGGAAATCCCGTCATGTCACAAGTGATTTTCTACCAGTGTCAGTTCATGTTGCACGAGACAGTCGCTCTTATCGTCAACAGGCAAAGTGATACCATTCCAGATCGATATCGGAGCTGCAGTTTCACTGATCAATCAAGAGACGTACAAACAGCTGGGCACACCTCCGTTGTGTGCCGCAAATGTTAAGCTAACTGCATATTTAGGTCACGGGCTGCCTGTGTTAGGACAGTGCAGCCTTCTTGCAACATACAAAGGACAAACAAAACTAGTGTCATTGTACGTCCTTCATTCTTCTTCTGCAGTGAACTTGTTTGGTTTCGATTTATTTCAGTTGTTTACCTTGTCTATAGTAAATCAGGTCCTATCAGTGAACCAGACTGTGCCTTCAGACAGTGTTTCTCGTCTATGTGAAGAATTTGCAGACATTTTTGCACCGGGCCTTGGTTGCGCTAAGAACTATAAAGCACATTTGGAACTGAAAGTCAACACGCAACCGAAATTTTTCAGAGCGCGCAATGTTCCCTACGCCTTGCGTGATGAGGTCGCAAAAACATTACACGATTTGGAATCACAAGGTGTAATTGAACGTGTGCAAGCTTCTCTCTGGGCATCACCCTTAGTAATTTTGCCAAAACCTTCTGGAAAATTGAGCCTTTGTATGGACTTCAAGGCAACAGTGAATCCACAACTAGTGATTGGAACTTTTCCTTTATCCTGCCCGGCAGATCTTTTTGACAAACTGTGCACAGGTAAATATTTTTCGAAGTTGGACCTAGCAGATGCGTACTTGCAAATACCGGTGGACGAAGAATCCCAGTGTGTTTTGGTGGTTAACACGCATCTTGGTTTGTAACGATTCAAGCGACTGCCATTCGGGTGTGCATCTGCCCCTGCATTGTTTCAGCAATATCTGCAAACTGTTTGTGCGTTGGTCCCTACTGCAGCAAACTATCTGGACAATATTGTGATCTCCGGACAGACGGAAGCAGAACATTTAGCCAATCTCAGAACATTATTTCAGGTCTTGTGACAAAATGGACTTCGCTTGCGGAAGGACAAATGTGTGTTTTTTGGTCGTGACTTACCCTACCTGGGACATGTACTCAATGCCCAAGGCATACATCCTAGTCCCGAGCACCTCCGTGCCATACAAGACTTTCCTTCGCCGCAGAATTGGAAGCAGCTACAGAGTGTGCTGTGAAAAATTATTATAACAAATATGTGCCGCACGCTTCTTCCTGTAGTGGACTGGCCAGACAGCCAAGCCACTATGACCGGTAGCCGAAAGGCAAGCGTTTAAGCTCACGCAGGCTGGTGTGAGGTCTGGAACAGGTCAGAGAAATAAGACTAGCAAAACAGGAAGTAACTGGTAGAATACTTAACTTTAATCCATAATTGGTGTACATCGCTCTTGACGGTACATGTTTTACAATCTCAATATAAACTGGTAATGGCGCCTTGCTAGGTCGTAGCAAATGACGTAACTGAAGGCTATGCTAACTATCGTCTCGGCAAATGAGAGCGTATTTATCAGTGAACCATTCCTAGCAACGTCGGCTGTACAACTGGGGCGAGTGCTAGGAAGTCTCTTTAGACCTGCGGTGTGGTGGCGCTCGGTCTGCAATCACTGACACGCGGGTCCGACGTATAGTAATGGACTGCGGCCGATTTAAAGGCTACCACCTAGCAAGTGTGGTGTCTGGCGGTGACACCACACTCCCATTTCAGCTCCGCTTCATCGCTTACGCCGTAAAGGTGTTCCGTTCGTCTGGACGACGGAATGCGAACGCGCCTTTCGCCAGTTGAAATCGGCGTTGCTTTCCAATACTTGCCTTACGCCATTCCATCCCCAGAAACCCCTTTTGTTGATGGTGGATGCATCGGATTTCGGGATAGGTGCTGTGCTTGCGCACACAGATGGATCGCACGATCACCCTATTGCCTTTGCGTCCAAATTGCTCTCATCCGCGCAAAGAAATTATTCACAGATCGAGAAAGAAGCTTTGGCTCTCGTATTTGGTGTTACTAAGTTTCATGATTTCTTGTATGGTCGTCACTTTACCATCATCACAGACCACAAACCTTTGACATCGCTTTTTCATCCGAAAAAGCCTGTACCTACACGTACAGCGCAGAAATTCATTCGCTGGTCTATTTTCCTCTCGCAGTACCGCTACGATATCTTGTATCGGTCCACTGCTAAGCACGGAAATGCCGATGCGTTGTCCCGATTGCCTGTTGGGGAGGATAGAGCATTCGATTCCTCCGAACTTGCTTGCATGTTCATTGATGCGGAAACCGATGACGCGGTCGAATCGTTTCCGATTTATTTTTGTCTTGTAGCTACAGCCACAGCTGCTGACCCTGTCCTTGCTACCATTCTGCGTTTTGTTGCCACGCAATGGCCCTTGTCAAAGTCATGGATCGAGGATCCGTTGGTTCGCCGATTTTTTGCTCACAAGGAGAAACTTTTTGTTCGACGTGGTGTTTTGCTGTTGCGTTCTGATAATGATCGGTCCAGGGTCGTGGTCCCACGTTCGTTACAGTCCTCTGTCTTACGGCTTCTCCACCAAGGACATTGGGGTATAGTGCGTACGAAATAACTTTCTCGTCAGCACTGTACTTGGTTCGGAATCGATGCTGCGATTACGAATATGTGCTCTTCTTGCATGGCGTGTGCCGAACAACAATCCGCACCACCGCGGAAATTCTTTGCATAGCCAAACGCCACTTCCCCTTGGCAACGCTTACACATCGATTTTGCTGGTCCATTCTGGAATGCTCGATGGTTGGTTGTGGTAGATTCATTCAGTAACTATCCTTTTGTTGTCCGGATGTCGTCCACGACGTCATCTGCCACCATCCAAGCGTTATCTGCTATCTTTTGCATTGAAGGTCTGCCACAGACTATTGTTTCCGACAATGGCCCACAATTCATGTCCGCAGAATTTCAGTCATTCTGCAAGGCCAATGGTATTCAACATCTGACATCCGCGCCGTTTTCGCCTCAGTCAAACGGTGCCGCTGAACGATTGGTCAGGACTTTCAAGTCCCAGATGTTGAAGTTGAAAGAGTCGCATTCTCGGGAGGACGCGTTATTGCTCTTTTTGTCCTCGTATCGCTCTCAGCCCCGAGATGGTCGCTCGCCGCCTGAGTTGCTCAACGGTCGTCCTCATCGAACCTTGATGTCTTTGCTACATTCGCCGTATCAGGTTCCTGTGCAGCGGCAGACACCTGTTTTTGCTCTGGGCGACATTGTCTACTATCACCTGTCTACTATCGTAACTATCGAGGTTCACGGCGTTGGCTCGAAGGGCGCATTGTTCGCTGCCTCGGCCGCGCTATATATCTGGTTTTGGGGACCTCTGGTGAGGTGCTCTGGTGAGGTGCGCCGGCATCTCAACCAGCTGCGCCCCTGTCGTCGCATGGGATCTGCCGCTCGCCGTCTGCTTTCAGGGACGGTGCCGTCCGGTCAGCGCCCTGGGGACCCATCTACTGGCTCGCCTCAGCCCCAGGTGTTACTGACGCTGCCTTCCATTTTGCCCCATGGCGACGCACCTCCGCCGCCACCGCCGCCGACACCGCCGCCTGTTCTCCCGCCGGCGACGCCCACAGTGGACGCGTCGCTGCAACCGCCGGGCGCCTCCCTGAGTCATGCGCCGCCGCTCGCTTCCCGTGACCGGTTGTCCTCCGCCATGGACCTCTTGCCCGCTCCGGACCATACGGCGTCTTCGCCCGTCGGGTGCCCCAGCCCGATGGAGGTCGACCCTTCGGCCCCTCCTGTCCCTCTGCGGGCGCATTCACCGCATGTTGGCGTGCACCCTGGAGAAGGTTTTCAGGCGTTTCCTAGCTCCCCTCGGACCGAATGGCAGGGTGCGGGTGGCACAGCCTCGCCTGTTGATAGGCTCCCCACCTCGTCGCATACGTCAACATGGGGTCCTCCCCACGGTGGGCGGAAGCCTTATAACACCACCGTACTCCGATTTGCGGGGGAGGAATGTGGTGTCACCACCAGACACCACACTTGCTAGGTGGTAGCCTTTAAATCGGCCGCGGTCCGGTAGTATACGTCGGACCCGCGTGTAGCCACTATCAGTGATTGCAGACCGAGCGCCGCCACACGGCAGGTCTAGAGAGACTTCCTAGCACTCGCCCTAGTTGTACAACCGACTTTGCTAGTGATGGTTCACTGACAAAATACGTTCTCATTTGCCGAGTCGAAAGTTAGCATAGCCTTCAGCTACGTCATTTGCTACGACCTATCAAGGCGCCATTATCAGTTGCTATTGATAATGTAAAGAATGTACAGACAAGAGCTACATTCAACATTAATGGATTAAAGTTAAGTATTCCACTAGTTACATCCTTTTTTTGTAGTCTAACTACCTTGTCCTGTTCCAGACCTCACGCCAGCCTGCATGAGCTTAAACGCGTGCCTTTCGGCTTCCTCCAAACCCCGTGGGTTGGCTCCTGCCAATCCACAACAGTAACACTGAATACATAAAATACTGCTAGCAAAAAAGGGATGATTAAACTATCGCCAGTCCACTAGAGCATAAGTTTACAGAATCCTAAGGAACTTTGATAAATAATCAGCATTGGCGGCCGAAGACTTCCGGCTTTAGGAGTCAGTTTCATTCTGCCAACGGCCTTGTCAAACAGGGTGGAGGAGCGGATAGAGGTTCAGGGTACTCTCTTGTCCTAAGGGTGGGAAATTGCCCCTAAAGGCGGAAGAATCACCGATGATCAACGACATGAGGATGCAGAAGGCAATGGAAACCACTGCATTAAAGACACGTAACGTGTATCCACAGGACATGCGGCCTGTAATTGAAGAAGTATCATGATGATCTCTCAATTGGCAAAAGATTCCGGAATAGTACCCCATTCGGATCTCTGGGAGGGGACTGCCAAGCGGGAGGTTACCATGAGAAAAAGATTGAATAATCAAGGAAAGGATAACGTTCTACGAGTTGGGGCGTGGAATGTCAGAAGCTCGAACGTGGTAGGGAAACCAGAAAATTTAATAGTAGGGGTCAGTGAAGTGAAGTGGAAGGAAGACAAGGATTTCTGGTCAGATGAGTATCGGGTAATATAAACAGCAGCAGAAAATGGTATAACAGGTGTAAGATTCGTTATGAATAGGAAGGTAGGGCAGAGGGTGTGTTACTGTGAACAGCTCAGTGACCGGGTTGTGCTAATCAGAATCGACAGCAGACCAACACCGACAACGATAGTTCAGGTATACATGCCGACGTCGCAAGCTGAAGATGAACAGATAGAGAAAGTGTATGAGGATATTGAAAGGGTAATGCAGTATGTAAAGGGGGACGAAAATCTAATAGTCATGGGCGACTGGAATGCAGTTGTATGGGAAGGAGCAGAAGAAAAGGCTACAGGACAATATGGGCTTGGGACTAGGAATGAAAGAGGAGAAAGACTAATTGAGTTCAGTAACAAGTTTCTGCTAGTAATAGCGAATACCCTGTTCAAGAATCACAAGAGGAGGTGGTATACTTGGAAAATGCCGGGAGATACGGGAAGATTTCAATTAGATTACATCATGATCAGACAGAGATTTCGAAATCAGATACTGGATTGTAAGGCGTATCCAGGAGCAGATATAGACTCAGATCACAATATCGTAGTGATGAAGAGTAGGCTGAAGTTCAAGACATTAGTCAGGAAGAATCAATACGCAATGAAGTGGGATACGGAAGTACTAAGGTATGACGAGATACGTTTGAAGTTCTCTAACGCTATAGATACAGGAATAAGGAATAGCGCAGTAGGCAGTACAGTTGAAGAGGAATGGACGTCTCTAAAAAGGACCATAACAGAAGTTGGGAAGGAAAACATAGGTATAAAGAAGGTAGCTGCGAAGAAACCATGGGTAGCAGAAGAAATACTTCAGTTGATTGATGAAAGGAGGAAGTACAAACATGTTCCGGGAAAATCAGGAATACAGAAATACAAGTCGCTGAGGAATGAAATAAATAGGAAGTGCAGGGAAGCTAAGATGATATGGCTGCAGGAAAAATGTGAAGACATCGAAAAAGATATGATTGTCGGAAGGACAGACTCAGCATACAGGAAAGTCAAAACAACGTTTGGTGACATTAAAAGCAACGGTGGTAACATTAAGAGTGCAACGGGAATTCCACTGTTAAGTGCAGAGGAGTGAGCACATAGGAAGTGGCAACAAAACGACTATTCACGTTGGTGTGTAGAATATATGAGTCTCGCGACATACCATCTGACTTTCGGAAAAGCATCATCCACGCAATTTCGAAGACGGCAAGAGCTGACAAGTGCGAGAATTATCGCACAAACAGCTCATGCATCGAAGCTGCTTACAAGAACAATATACAGAAGAATGGAAAAGAAAATTGAGAATGCGCTAGGTGACGATCAGTTTGGCTTTAGGAAAAGTAAAGGGGCGAGAGAGGCAAGTCTGACGTTACGGCTAATAATGGAAGCAAGGCTAAAGAAAAATCGAGACACTTTCATAGGATTTGTCGAGCTGGAAAAAGCGTTCGACAATATAAAATGGTGCAAGCTGTTCGAGATTCTGAAAAAAGTAGGGGTAAGCTGTAGGGAGAGACGGGTCATATACAATATGTACAACAACCAAGAGGGAATAATAAGAGTGGACGATCAAGAACGAAGTGCTCGTGTTAAGAAGGGTGTAAGACAAGGCTGTAGCCTTTCGCCCCTACTCTTCTATCTGTACATCGAGGAAGCAATGATGGGAATAAAAGAAAGGTTCTGGAGTGGAATTAAAATACAAGGTGAAAGGATATCAATGATACGATTCGCTGATGACATTGCTATCCTGAGTGAAAGTGAAGAAGAATTAAATGATCTGCTGAACGGAATGAACAGTCTAATGAGTACACAGTATGGCTTGAGAGTAAATCGGAGAAAGACGAAGGTAATGAGAAGTAGTAGAAATGAGAACAGCGAGAAACTTAACATCAGGATTGATGGTCACGAAGTCAATGAAGTTAAGGAATTCTGCTACCTAGGCAGTAAAATAACCAATTACGGACGGAGCAAGGAGGACATCAAAAACAGACTCGCAATTGCAAAAAAGGCATTTCTGGCCAAGAGAAGTCTACTAATATCAAATACCGGCCTTAATTTGAGGAAGAAATTTTTGAGGATGTACGTCTGGAGTACAGCATTGTATGGTAGTGAAACATGGACTGTGGGAAAACCGGAACAGAAGAGAATCGAAGCATTTGAGATGTGGTGCTATAGACGAATGTTGAAAATTAGGTGGACTGATAAGGTAAGGAATGGAATATGTGGAAAACACTGATAAGGAGAAGGGACAGGATGATAGGACATCTAAGACAT
Source organism: Schistocerca piceifrons (assembly GCF_021461385.2). Lineage (NCBI taxonomy): Eukaryota > Metazoa > Arthropoda > Insecta > Orthoptera > Acrididae > Schistocerca > Schistocerca piceifrons. The sequence continues at coordinate 439,818,442 of NC_060143.1, forward strand.
GAGGGAATGACTTCCATGGTACTAGAGGGAGCTGTAGAGGGAAAAGACTGTAGAGGAAGACAGAGATTGGAATACGTAAAGCAAATAACTGAGGACGTAGGTTGCAAGTGCTACTCTGAGATGAAGACGTAACCACAGGAAAGGAATTCGTGGCGGGCCGCATCAAACCAGTCAGTAGACTGATGACAAAAAAAAAAAAAAAGAAAGGTAATAGCAAAGAAAATTAAGCAAATCATCTCTAGCATGGCAAAAGAAGGTTGTCACGCTTTTCCTCAGCACAACAGTTCGCGAGAAAATAAATAAATCAGAAAGCACTGAGTTTGTACTTACTTATTCTGAAATAGTACACTTTCAAAGCAAAGTTAAACGAAGCTCCTGGTTAAATAAATTACTGTAACTATATTTCGTTACGTAAGAACTAATTTTCAGTAACCTCAGCATAACGTAATGCAAAATTAGGAAAAATGAAAGTAATTTATTTTTAAATATTGTAAGATTGAATTGGATTTACTTTAAGCACATGAGCAACTGATTTACGTCTAACATAAGAACAAGAAAATACGTACCAAGCCAGGAGCAGTCACTCGCTAAACTAAACACGGAGTAAATGAAATTGCACACTCTTCATTTATACTCTATCTTTAGTTACTAGTTTTGTCAGTGAAATCTGATGTTACTTTAAGTGAGTGAAGTTAATACTCAGAACTGCAATTTAGTTAAGCTTCTTTTACGCAGTACATGAATGAGCAGTTACTGAGAGAAAAAGATGTAGACTGAAGCTCGTCATTAGCAAACAAACGAAACTGGACGTGAACTGTTAAGCAGTTTTCATATTTTTATGACACGCGGTAATTGCATGGAAAGGAGGGAGACCCTGCTTCATAATAATGTCCGAGGACAATGACATCAGAGGTCCCCTACGTTTTAACTGTCACAGGAAATTCAAGAAATTTAGTCATTAAAGTTGTTTTTAGCTATGTTCTGTCAGTTAGCAGCTGTGCCAACGACGAAGAATGTAGGCGAAGCACAGTGTTGAGCTGCTACTGCAGGTGAAGAACAGAGTCTTATCCAGAGCGCTGGATAACTATGGGACACGTAATAGTTAGAACTGCCACTTTCTCCGAAAGTCCACTCCGACCATATTCAGAATGCTCGCTGGTTAATAAAGTAGGTGTGCGTACAATGGCGCGATCATAACTGCACACTGTGTCTGCGGGAGCGCCAAACAAACATTTCCCCACTCTTTCACGACTCAAGCTGCTGTATTCCCTCTATTCGCAGTGTGACAGAGACTCTCCATACGCAGACATAAACAACTGCAGAGCTACTGCCATTTCGTCGTTGTTATCGATAGATTTACAGAAAGTACATTTTTTGAACAACCAGCAATTAACAATATTTACATTATAACTAGAATCAATTATATACCTTCACAAGTAAATAAATTATTACGTCAATTATGTAGTAAATATAGTTTCTATTTTAAAGCTTATAGATTCAGAAACAGCAGTATATCACAAGTTATCAACAGCTATTAAAGTACGAAAGGTTTTGCATGATGCAGAAGGTATTTTATCTTAATGTTTTTAGCTACAACGGCCAATATTTCTTCTGTCAGCTGGTAATTTACTTCCTACGATTTTCAGAATCTGCTGTTTATCCAACCTGTCCATGAGTTGGTTTCATTCACATTTTCTCTTATGTAGCTACTCATTAATGGAATCTACTTGACATCCTTTTCTAATGGTCTCACTTCTGTCTCTGTCTTTCAATGTATTCGCCGTAATCCTTGGCAGAAATTTGATTTACATTGTTTCCAAAAGTCATTGAGCTTTTGATGATTCTAGTGTTGTTTCATAACTGGTCAAAAATTGTTTTGTATATTCTGGCCTTTGAATCCTTTCCAGTGTATTTGTTTTCACAAATAGTTTCATTCAAACACCCTGCCATTTGTTTTTGCTTTCACTACTTTTCCTTGACTTCCTTTTCAACACTGCCACTACTGGACACTTCAGTATCAGTTTATTTAAGAGGCATTACCTGTTGAATAACATTTCCATTCACTTCCAGTTTGTATTTAATTATTTCCATAGCTGTGATCATACACGCGGTTTTTTGAGTAATTATGACCATATTTCTGCAGGTTTTCTTCAACGTTTGCCACCAGAACTGCATCGCCAGCGTAACGAATAAGTTTTATATCTTTGTCCCTCATTCTATAAAAGCTGGCAGCTAATACCCTGTTTATACATGACTGTATAAAAAAGTAGCGGGCTGAAATAGTCACCTTGTCTAATACCACTATTAACAGCTATGCAGGTAGTTAACCTGGAATAAGTTTTTACCTAGATGTATTTGCTGGACGAAATGTCTTCGATTTTTTCATTAAGTTAGAAGCAAACCCCCATTTCTAAAGCGTGTTTACCACATCTGTTAACTTATATCTATCCAAAGCCTTCTTTAAATCACTAAAACTAAGAGAAACTGGTCTTTTGTATTCAATGGAGTTATGTACAACCCACCTAAGAACAAATATTGCATCTCTGCGTCACCTACCGGATCTAAAACCATAATGCTCTTCTGAAGTGGTTTTAATGCTTTTTATTTTATTTACAACTATTATTGTTAAGAGTTTAAGGACTGAAAACGGTGGGTTTATCCCTTTATAGTTGGATGGATCTTTGTTATGCCCTTTTTATACATGAGAATTGTAATAAAAATGTGTGGTTCCTGAACAGGGGCAGCAGCCTTTTCAGTATTTGCAGGGGCAACAATCTGGATGATTGACTGATCTGTCCTTGTAACACTAACCAAAACGGTCTTGCTGTTGTGGTACTGCGAACGGCTGAAAGCAAGGGGAAACTACAGCCGTAATTTTTCCCGAGGGCATGCAGCTTTACTGTATGAGTAAATGATGGTGGCATCCTCTTGGGTAAAATATTCCGGAGGTAAAATAGTCCCCCATTCGGATCTCCGAGCGGGGACTCCTCAAGAGGACGTCCTTGTCAAGAGAAAGAAAACTGGCGTTCTACGGATCGGAGCGTGGAATGTCAGATCCCATAATCGGGCAGGTAGGTTAGAAAATTTAAACAGGGAAATGGATAGGTTAATGTTAGATGTAGTGGGAATTAGTGAAGTTCGGTGGCAGGAGGAACAAGACTTTTGGTCAGGTGAATACAGGGTTATAAATACAAAATCAAATAGGGGTAATGCAGGAGTAGGTTTAATAATGAATAAAAAAAATAGGAATGCGGGTAAGCTACTGCAAATAGCATAGTGAACGCATTATTGTGGCCAAGATAGACACGTAGGCCACGCCTACTACAGTAGTACAAGTTTATATGCCAACTAGATCTGCAGGTGATGAAGAAATTGATGAAATGTATGATGAGATAAAAGAAATTATTCAGGTAGTGAAGAGAGACGAAAATTTAATAGTCATGGGTGACTGGAATTCGAAGAAGGAAGAGAAGGAAACGTAGTAGGTGAATATAGATTCGGGCTAAGAAATGAAAGAGGAAGTCGTAGAATTTTGCACAGAGCGTAGATTAATCATAGCTAACACTAGGTTCAAGAATCATGAAAGAAGGTTGTATAAATGGAAGAACCCTGGAGATACTAAAAGGTTTCAGGAAGATTATATAATGGTAAGAAAGAGATTTTGGGACCAGATTTTAAATTGTAATACATTTCCAGGGGCAGATGTGGACTCTGACCACAATCTATTGGTTATGAACTGTAGATTAAAACTGAAGAAACTGCAAAGAAGTGGGAATTTAAGGAGATGGGACCTGGATAAACTGAAAGAACGAGAGGTTGTACAGAGTTTCAGGGAGAGCATAAGGGAACGATTGACAGGAATGGGGAAAGAAATAAAGTAGAAGAAGAATGGAAAGCTTTGGGGAATGAAATAGTGAAGGCAGCAGAGGATCAAGTAGGTAAAAAGGCGAGGGCTAGTAGAAATCCTTGGGTAACAGAAGAGATACTGAATTTAATTGAGGAAAGGAGAAAATACAGAAATTCAGTAAGTGAAGCAGGCAAAAAGGAATACAAACGTCTCAAAAATGAGATCGACAGGAAGTGCAAAATGGCTAATCAGGGATGGCTAGAGGACAAATGTAAGAATGTAGAGGCTTATTTCAACAGGGGTAAGATAGATACTGCCTACAGGAAAATTAAAGAGACCTTTGGAGAAAGGAGGAGCACTTGCATGAATATCAAGAACCCAGATGGAAACCCAGTTCTAAGCAAATACGGGAAAGCAGAAAGGTGGAAGGAGTATATAGAGGGTCTATACAAGGGCGATGTTCGTGAGGACAATATTATGGAAATGGAAGAGGAGGTAGATGAAGATGAATTGGGAGATATGATACTGCGTGAAGAGTTCGATAGAGCACTGAAAGACCTAAGTCGAAACAAGGCCCCAGGAGTAGACAAAATTCCATAAGAACGACTGACGGCCTTGGGAGCGCCAGGCCTAACAAAACTCTACCATCTGGTGAGCAAGATGTATGACACAGGCGAAATATCCTCAGACTTCAAGAAGAATATAGTAATTCCAATCGCAAAGAAAGCAGGTGTGGACAGATGTGAAAATTACCGAACTATCAGTTTAATAAGTCACAGCTGCAAAATACTAACGCGAATTCTTTACAGACGAATGGAAAAACTGGTAGGAGCTGACGTCGGGGAAGATCATTTTGGATTCCGTAGAAATGTTGGAACACGTGGGGCAATACTGACCCTACGACTTCTCTTAGAAGAAAGATTAAGGAAAGGCAAATCTACGTTTGTAGCATTTGTAGACTTAGAGAAAGCTTTTGACAATGTTGACTGGAATACTTTCTTTCAAATACTGAAGGTGGCAGGGGTAAAATACAGGGAGCGAAAGGCTATTTACAATTTGTGCAGAAACCAGATGGCAGTTAGAAGAGTCGAGGGACGTGAAAGAGAAGCAGTGGTTGGGAAGAAGTGAGACAGGGTTGTAGCCTCTCCTCGACATTATTCAATCTGTATATTGAGCAAGCAGTAAAGGAAACAAAAGGAAAATCCGGAGTACGTATTAAAGTCCATGGAGAATAAATAAAAACGTAGAGGTTCACCGATGACATTGTAATTCTGTCAGAGACAGCAAAGGACTTGGAAGATCAGTTGAACGGAATGGACAGTGTCTTGAAAGGAGGGTATAAGATGAACATCAACAAAAGCACAACGAGGATAATGGAATGTAGTCGAATTAAATCGGGTGATGCTGAGGGAATTCGGTTAGGGAATGAGACACTTAAAATATTAAATGAGTTTTGCTATTTGTGGAGCAAAATAACTGATGATGGTCGAAGTAGAGAGAAAACAAATGTAGACTGGCAATGGCGAAGAAAGCGTTTCTGAAGAAGAGAAATTTGTTAACATCGAGTTTTGATTTAAATGTCAGGAAGCCTTTTCTGAAAGTATTTATATGGAGTGTAGCCATGTATGGAAGTGAAACATGGACGATAAATAGTTTGGACAAGAAGAGAATAGAAGCTTTCGAAATGTGGTGCTACAGAAGAAAGCTTAAGATTAGATGGGTAGATCACATAACTAATGAGGAGGTATTGAATAGGATTGGGGAGAAGAGGAGTTTGTGGTACTACTTGACTAGAAGAAGGGATCGGTTGATAGGACATGTTCTGAGGCATCAAGGGATCACCAATTTGGTAGTGTGGGGCAGCGTGGAGGGTAAAAATCATAGAGGGAGACCAAGAGATGAATACACTAAGCAGATTCAGAAGGATGTAGGCTTCAGTAGGTACTGGGAGATGAAGAAGCTTGCACGGGATAGAGTAGCATGGAGAGCTGCATCAAACTAGTCTCAGGACTGAAGACCACAACAACAATAACAATTGTAATACTAGCACTCAATTCGTTTGGAATTTTACTACTGGTTATAACATTGTTAACCAGCTTGGTTAATTTTGCAGTTACTGGAAATCTTCACACCTTAGTAACTAACTGAGGATTATATTTTTCCCCAGAGACCTTTTATTTTTTACCACACTTACAGATCCTTCTATCTATGCAAGTGAAACAGTTACATCATCATTTAAGTTCCCACTGATCTCTGATCATTTTCAGGTGCACATTTACTTCTATACAATTGTTTTAAACATTTAAGGGGAGCCAGAGGTGACTATGCTGCCCATGTTAAAATCACTAAGTTTGAGGAACATTTATGAATCAACTACCAAATAGAAAAACTTGAATTTTTTTTTACTTATAGAGTGGTTTAGTATTGCAGTTATGACAGAGGGATTGTGGAGTATCTTTTCTAGTGTGCTTCCAATTATTTTTTTTATTAATGACCCAAATTTTTTTACAAATAATTGCTTTATAATTAAACTGAAATGAAACTACTGAACATATTGCCAAATGGTTGTGTTACAATGTACGTTTGATCACTAGGAGTGCTATATAAAAATTTCATCTCTCTAGCTTGAGTGGAGTTTGAGAAAATGTTCCTTATATTCGAAAAATTCTAATTTATGGGAAATGGCTATCAAAGTTTCTCAATACATTCCTGCACTACAGGATGGATTATCAGGGTCTTCTTCTTCATCCTCCAAAAGCTTCCTCTTCGGTCTTCTTTTCTGGCTTGTTGTTCCATCGTACTTCATATGCCCTTCTCTTCTTTCTGCTCCTCTTATCCCTTCTCTGTCAATATTTCTTAGTGCTCGTACAGTGTTCACCCCAACTGTAAATCCTAATGCCTTCAGAACTTCACACTTCACATTGTTCCCTTGGTTGTAGGTTGCTATTGCATCATAAATGCCAAAGTGCAGTGTTTTTATACTTACAAACACCCTTTTAGGAATCACTTTCCATATCAAATTGTTTACGCTCTCATTAGGATTCTGTGTCTTTCCGTGTAGACATTTGTGTAACAATTCTGGCTGTGCTAAGTCATGAAAAATTGGTTTTATTGCATTTATCACAGCTGCTGGCAAACCATGTTTGTGATCATAGTCCTTTTTTGCATTATATTTGCACCAGCAATCTTTTGGGCACAGGCTGTGTTGAGGGTATTCATTGGAAGAGGCAGTATGAAGGAACAATGCCCACACTGCTTTTCGCAAGTCACTAACATTACTAGTATTTTGCCTTATAGCATACCCATAGTATCTATGTAGACGTTCAATCACCTCTTCAGTAAGCCCGACTCTTCTTCCTATTGTCTTTCCATCACTGAGCTTACTTGAACCCAAAGTTTGTTTGAGCCTTCGAAGCTGTGCACCCATACGCTTTTGCACAACTTGGTATTAGTGTTAATTTTCTTTTCTCTACGTTCTTCCTCTTCTTATATACACGGTTACTAAAACGTGGCATCGTAACCAGAACAACGCTTTACACAAGAAGTATAATACTACCAAGAACAGGCGCAACACTGAACTAATTCGAAACGGTAAACAGCAAAGAGACGATGATCCGCGCTCTTGTTTTCTGTGACAAATGAAACAATGTAGCCAACCCTTGCACACACGCTGTATGCGTAACATAAGGCGCTGTATGCGTAACAGGCCGAGAAAATTCCAAGCAGTTCGCCAGGAAGTCACGAGAGTGTATTAGATGTATTCAGCGGCCGCCCGTTTCCTCTGCAGGCGTGGGGGAAAATGGTAATAACTCCACTTCTGGGGCTAGTAGAATAATAATTCAAAGTTTACATTAAAGAGGAATGTTCCAATTAATTTTCGGTAGGAAAATAAAATTAAATTTTTTGGATTTGACCACCTCCGGCTCCCCTTAACCCATGATATCTATATATGTTATTCACTTTCAAAATAACATTGATTTCTTTTCTCTACTGTCGTATCATTCTCCAGATTTGTTTCTGCAGACTGTAGATGTCATGGTCTAAATTTTTAGAGAAGGTTTTCTTCCAATGTTTTTCCTTTTTGAAAGGGTTCACTGGTGGTTTTGTCTCATGACGACTTCCTTCGTAGTCTTCCTGAGACTCTTGAGTGTTTTATATTTCAAATAGGCATATCGCACTTTCTACACATATCTTTAACTTATTTGCGAAATCTTCGTGTCCTGTCTGTTTACCTCCCTTGACTTATTACATGTGTACTTAGTGCTTCTTGATCTACTGCTTCAGATCGTTCTTTGGCTTCCTTTCAAACCTGATCTGTTATACTCTGCATTAATGGATTTATCTTTTCTTTTCGGTGCTAATAGTTTCTGACAATTTTTTTATATATTCATTGTATAATGATTTTATATTAAATTTTTCCTACTCTTTTAAGGTTGCTTCTTTTCGAATCTTGTTCCTTCCTACATGCATTCTGATTTTTGCCTTGGGTAAGCTGTGACCACACACTATGTTGCCAGATTTTAAAGTGCCCCCGTCCGTCACTTACTGAGAGTGGATATTCCTGTTTCTGACATGTTTTTTTTTTCCTCAAAGAAAATTCCACACTGGCTATAAGAATGATTTTTATCAAATTTGCGACAGGTTTCGCACCACTTATCGGTGCATCCAAAGGCAATCTGTATAAAAAATTGTATAATAAGAGCTCATGTAAACTATTCGATCCCCAAATTCTGAGGTGTAAATTAAACTTTTAAATAGCCAGTTTTTTGACTGAAACAAGGAAGTACTCACATAAGCTATTTATAACATAGTAACGTTGAACATTGCCCTGAAGCCACTCCCCACCATTCACGTCCAATATACCGTAGTCTAGTTAAAATTTAAAAATCTTTTTTAAAAATTATTTTTAAATGATGGCAGCGGCAGTGACTTAAAAATAAAATACGATGCTGATAAAAATCCCCTAAACACGAACGACCAAGAATGGAATATTAGCATGAACAAACAGAGGAATTAGGGTCATGTAAACATATCAGAACTTACCGTGCAAACTGAGAAGAGCCGCGCAGCAGCGGACACGGCCTGACTGACTGACCGAAACCCGGAAAGCGCTCATGCAGTGGCGTCAGGATCGCCAGAGGTCGAATAACGTGCACAAGATGTGAAGAGTGGGGGAGGGGGGGGGTGTTGAACATTTGTTAAACAATTTTTATGTCTGTTTTTTTAAAAAAAATTCTAATACCATACTAGGTAGCCATTATAAAAAATGGGCAGTTAGTTAAAACCATGCGAATAGTAAATGTGGTGGTTCTGCATGCGCAAGGCCTTGAGTACGCATAAACATATATTAGACAGAACCTACTAACAAGTAAGCTGTAGGGGTAAGACTACCTGTTTAAGTAATCAAAAGTTTCAAAAGATCCTTGTGCCTCAGATCGGCCTGGACATTAAGTGAGGAGCGAGGGTATTTCTTCAGAACTCTGAAGATTTCAACCTCATCCAAAATATGAAGGGTGTTGCCCTTACTTATCAAGTGTAACACCCGCATGTTGTTCTGGATACCGGTGATAATGGTGACCGGTGCACGTCATCCGGCCTCTGGCGTTTCTCGCGCCACTGCGTGAGCGCTTTCCGGGGTTGCGACTAGTCAGAAACCTTACACCTTTGAGGCTGTAAACACAAGAGTTGGCCATATTTGACTAGTACTATTGGTATGTTTCCTTGTCTGACGGATTTTCCATTTCTTTCACAGATCTTCCTACTTCTTCTGAACTTATTCGGTCTACATTTACCACAGATAATTTATTCTCGAAATCCAGTTCCGTGTCCTTGAGCCTGGCTCTATATTCTGTGAGCAGAATCTTGAAATGGTTTTATCGTTCTCTAATGCCATTAGCCCTTGTATTTGTCTTTTCTTCCATATCTCTTCTTACGCTCTACACAGTTTTCCAGGTCCCTGCTACCGTTGTACTCCCCATACATCTGTTCCCATTCTTCTATTACAGTCCCCCTTAAGGACTATTATTTTCCTTTTAAGAATTTATCATTTTAAGGACACTTGTCAATTATTAACCTAACCCATTTGTTTTTGACATCAGCGTCATTTTTGGGGCGTATACTCGCACCAAAATGAACTCAATGTGCATACATAAGTAAGTCCACAGTGAAAACTGTTTCATTCGTTAGTTCCCAACCTTCAATGATGCGCTTATGCTTCTTGGGGATCACTATTAACACAATTCTGTTGGTCCTCCCCTCCGACACCTCTGTAAAATAATATTATCTCCCATCATTTCGATTCACTTCCCTTCCTTTCTTCTCTTGTACGCCACGTCTACCTTTGTCGTTTCCAAGTGCTGGAAAACATCTCTTTTCTTGGTACATTCTATAACGTAGCAATAGAGTAGTGGCGCTGGGGTTCACAGGCGTACGTAATAACATCTCAATGAACAAAATTCCATCCTTTTATTAACGCAAATATGTAAACAGAAAATTCTTTCAAGATGTGAAACCCATTTACCTTTTCAAGAGAATCTATAGAGCAATTTTTATAACACAATGTTTTGAACGTGAAAAATTAAATACGTCTGTCTTAAATAAAACTTATAAACTGAAGGTGGAAGAAGGAAAGGATAGGAAAGTCAGCTACATCGCCACATTACGTGGAATGATCGGCGACGAATGAAAATGTGTGTCAAAACGGGATTCGAGCCGGGACCTCATGCTTACCTTTTTTGTGATTTCATTCTTTTCGTTACAGTTCGTTCTATTTGTTGGGGGCGGACGTCCATGACACTTGTTCAGGTTCTTCGTTGAGCCGTTAACTCAGTTTTTCTTATAGAGGGTAGCCAACCATCTGACCGAACCACACTTGGCTACCGTGCCGGCGGTGCGTTAACCACTGCGCCTTCCGGAACACAGTGTTTATCGGCACTGAGGGGACTATCTATGCTCACCTCACCACATTTCCACCGAGTTCCACCTATCCGCAGTTCCTGTGCGTTTCCCCCATGCTTGTGATTCCCACAGGAGGTCGAACGTACTTGTGCATCCGCACGAGGTGGATCTATAGCCCATCTAGGTGAAACAGTTATATGAAAGCATTGTGTCTGTTCCTTTGGACACGTTGAAAGGAACGGACACCATTCATTCATATAAAACTTTTACAATCACTGACAAAGGAAAATTTCAATTTAAACTTTCATACTCCCTTTATCTTTAAGAAATAACTGACATTAAGACAGCAGCTAATGATCCAGCGTGACATAAGCGTACTTGGAATCAACTAAAGCAACTTTCAAATTACGTACTGGGTTCACCTTGTTGCATTTAGAAAAAATAATTCTTAAGCGCCTACAGATTATCTTTACATAAACCAAAACCCTTCATTTAAAAGAACATAGTTCTTATACAGGAAAACAGCGATCTGTAATTATTATACCGGCCAGAATGGCCGAGCAGTTCTAGGCGCTTCAGACTGGAACCGCGCGACCGCCACGGTCGCAGGTTCGAATCCTGCCTCGGGCATGGATGTGTGTGATGTCCCTAGGTTAGTTAGGTTTAAGTAGTTCCAAGTTGTAGGGGACTGATGACCCCAGCAGTTAAGTCCCATAGTACTCAGAGTCATTTGAACCATTTTTTAATTATTGTAAATAAAATGGAAGCAGGCTTGATCGCATCACTTTTTTAATGTGGTGAACGGTTTCGATCTTTTTATAAGATCATCTTCAGACCATGTACTGCCACAGCAGCCTGAAGACACAAGCAAGAGGGTTGCCACGCGCCACCGCTTCCGGCAGACATTCATGGTCTGAAGACGATATTATAAAAAAGATCGAAACCGGTCACCACGTTAAAAAACATTATGCGATCAAGACAGCTTCCAGTTTATTCAGAACCAATCAATTAACATGGCCGGCAGAAATCGCATATATCTCATTAGCAAATAAAAAGAAAAAGCTTAAATTTAGTCACTGAGTTCAGTTCACCGTCCTACATTTCCGAATGAATAATATTAAAATGACCCCAGGTAATCCTTACACAGTAGACAAGTCCGTTACTACACTGAACTGATAGCTCACGCGCTAACATAATCCATATACAGCCCTCGTCCCAAAATGAGAACGACACCTTTTTCGACAATAATCAAATGAGTAACAAGATACACAGTATCAAATGATTAGCGCATAACGTAATAAGTATGACTCTTGTCAAGGCGAGCACGCCCATCCAAAACCACATGATCTCAGTACAATAACGAAGATGCTCACCATTAACGTGGTTCACTACAACCAACTAAGGTGCCCAACATCTGAGCAGTGAACACGCCTATACAAGCTCATAATAGCCACTCGAATTCACATAGGCTAAACAGTAGCAAACGGCCATCTCGAACAATGTCACCTTTTTTTCTACTTTGCCGCTCTACGTAGCTCAGAGTCTACAATATGGCGAATGGCGGTATGCAGCAGTTCCAGAGGTCCCCTTAGTAAAACATTTCGGCTTGGAACCTGCGGTTTTCTGACCATGTGTCCCGACCAGTTCAACGGACTACGAAGGCAAAGACGGCAGCCACACTTCATCAGCCGTCCCTAACGCAGCGAGTAGTTTTCGTCAAGTACTTAGGGAAGGCTCTGCTCGCATGCCGCGGACGATCCCGGAGCGCCCTTTCAGCCACTGCGGCCTTCGGAGTCGCAACTCGACGGGAACTGAAAGTGGCAGCCGCTGACCGGGAATGGAACTGTCACACATGTCGTTATGTTCGTCTTTGCGGTGTTCCATTTTTCATCCGAGGCTTTTGATATCGTACCTGTCTTTATCGAATGCTGGGGTGCTGCCCGAACGATTCAACTCCCAACCTGGACGACTGGGCAATATTTCGGGCTGCTGTTTTCTAGGCAGATTGCATTTCCCGAATTTGAGCTCTACCTGCCAAACTAGATAGGGAGGAAAACAGGACAGGACGAAGGAAATTGGGGACGCTGTGAGACATATTTCGTCTAGGTCGACCGCTTTGGTGATCCTGGAAGCAGCTACGCTCACGCCAGTACAGCCTTCCGCTTTATCAGAATACACAAACCTCTCGTCTGCACAGGCAGTGGTTCGTTAAAGCGGCATCTTTAAGGCGGCACTCCTAACATGGCGATAAATTTCTTTTCTCGCCTATTCGACTGAGTCCCTACTGAAAACTAATCCCGTGTACCAGTGCCTATCTTCAGCACTCTTTTGTAGCGCTACGTATCGAAAGCTTCTTGTCTGAACGTTTCATTGGCGTATAATCCTAGAATCGGAACAAATTACCTCAGAAAATTATTCCTTCGGAGTTAAACAACTTTCCTGTTTCAGATGCTGTCGCTAGTTACCACTTTTTATCCTGTCTACTTCATCAACGGTCAGTTATTTTGCAACCAAGATAGTAAACTCGTGTCATATATTTAGTGTATGATTTACTAACTTACATCTTTTAGTGTCTCCTCATTTAGTTCGACTACACTTTATTACCTATTACTTTTTGTGATCCTCTCGTTTTAATCTCTTTTCAATAGAAAACTGCTCTTTGCCGTCTCTGAAACGATTAAAATGTCATCGGACAATGTTAAAGAGTTCGTATCATAACTTTGTTTTCATTTCTACGTTGCTCCTGTTTTCCAGTGTATGAATTGAGTAATAGTGGGGGGAATGAGTAATGTTGGGGATAGGCTACAACCCAGTCTGATATCCGTATCCGCCACTGCTTCTCTTTCTTCCTCTTCGGTCCTTCTAATTACCGTCTGATTTCTCTACATATGGTAGGTAACTTCCAGCCTCCTATATTTTATCCCCGCTACCTTCAGTATTTCAACAGTGTCGTACGTGGTGATAAATACAACCACTTTAAATCTACTAAACTGTTCAAAGCAATCTTGGGAGTGATTACAGCATTACAGACATGTTCAAATTATTGGACTATACGATTATTTTTGGTACTCTTACATTTTATAGTGAAAAAATAGGAGACAGGTGTAATAATTGATTTTTTTAAGGGTTTGATTGATGCCACGAAATTTCCCTTCCAAGCAACTCACAGATCACCGAATTTCTCACAGTTAGTAACATTTGTCAGTCCGCTGCTAGTGGTCTTACGGTAACTTTCTCGCTTACCACTCACGGGGTCCCGGGTTCGATTCCCGACGGGGTCAGGGATTTTCCCTGCCTCTAGATGACTGGGTGTTGTAGTGCCGTCTTCCTCATCATCATCATTCATCCCCATTACGGTCGGAGGAAGGCAATGGCAAACCACCTACGCTAGGGCCTTCCCTAGTCGGCGGTTGGGGTCTCCCGCATCGTTCCCTACGCTCCTCGGAGTATGGAACCTCATCATCATCACCATTCGTCATTTTCCCTCGAAATCGTGTTGGTGTTAGTTGCGTGTGTACATGCTTTGAAACTGTGTTCACCATAATGTTTTATGTTTCTTTGGTGCACTTCAGCGTGTTATTCTATCAACTTCTAGCTGTATTAACAAGGCATTACATATATTGTGAACTTGCATGTTTTAAGCTATAGGGATAAATCGTGGAGTTTCCAAAGAAAGTGAGATTATGGGTAAGGGAAAAGATGTTTCACCTCGGAAAGCTACGCCTGTGGTAGCACCTCTTGGTGAAAATCGTTATACACAGCACGAATTTGATGACAGAATGAGAATATCACAGAAAACTGTCAGTGTAATCAAACTTTCAGTGCAGTAAGGTCATGAATACAAGCCATACAGGAAAGGAAAATGTGGACATAAAAGAAAAAGCACTCCTAAAACAACGAGAAATCATACAAATATGGCAGCAATGAACCGAAAACTTATTTCTACAGACAAGAGCCATCAGGTGAAAGGTTTGGGTATTGAAGTTTCACCTGTGACAGTGAGTAGGAGGCTCTCTCAATGTGGTTTAAAGGCATGCCGACCAAGATAAAAATAGAAAATCACACCTGCCATGAGAACCAAAAGATTGCAGCGGGCTGAACAATTTCAGGAATGGACAAGTAAGGACTGGGCTAAGGTATGCGCAATTATATGGTAAATTAAGTGATTCTGATCTCTAAAGTTAGGAGTTTTGGCTTTAAATTGTGATGTTTTATTGATACTGAAGATGCACAATTGAATTTGGGACTGTTGAGGTCTCCTATGTTACCATTCCCAACTTTCATAGCTTGCAATTCCGTACACATGCTTCAGGTATGCTTCAGTGATGAATGGAGGGAAGAAAGCAGCCCAGTATGGTTTTTTAGGTTAGAGGGACCCCCCTTGGGCGAAACGATAAAATACCTGACGGCTTACCAGAGAGGACATTATCATCGTTGATAAAGAACGTCCGTCCTCAGAGACCAAAAACAGGAAAAGTCAACGTAATATTGGTAAACTGCAGGAGTATCCAGGGCAAGGTTCCTGAATTAGTATCTCTTATTGAAGGAAATAGTGCGCATATAGTATTAGGAACGGAAAGTTGGTTAAAACCGGAAGTGAACAGTAACGAAATCCTAGACACAGAATGGAATATATACCGCAAGGATAGGATAAACGCCAATGGTGGAGGAGTATTTATAGCAGTAAAGAATTCAATAATATCCAGTGAAGTTATTAGCGAATGCGAATGTGAAATAATCTGGGTTAAGTTAAGTATCAAAGGTGGGTCAGATATGATAGTCGGATGCTTCTATAGACCACCTGCATCAGCAACCGTAGTAGTTGAGCGCCTCAGAGAGAACCTGCAGAACGTCGTGAAGACGTTTCGTGATCATACTATTGTAATAGGGGGAGACTTCAATCTACCAGGTATAGAATGGGATAGTCACACAATCAGAACTGGAGCCAGGGACAGAGACTCTTGTGACATTATCCTGACTGCCTTGTCTGAGAATTACTTCGAGCAGATAGTTAGAGAACCAACTCGTGAAGCTAACGTTTTAGACCTCATAGCAACAAATAGACCGGAACTTTTCGACTCCGTGAATGTAGAAGAGGGTATCAGTGATCATAAGTCAGTGGTTGCATCAATGACTACAAGTGTAATAAGAAATGCCAAGAAAGGAAGGAAAATATATTTGCTTAACAAGAGTGATAGGGCACAAATCGCAGAATATCTGAGTGACCACCATCAAACGTTCATTTCTGAGGAAGAGGATGTGGAACAAAAATGGAAAAAATTCAGAAACATCGTCCAGTACGCCTTAGATAAGTTCGTACCGACTAAGGTCCAAAGCGAGGGGAAAGATCCACCGTGGTATAACAATCATGTACGAAAGGTACTACGGAAACAAAGAAAGCTTCATCATAGGTTTAAGAGTAGTCGAATCATAGCTGATAAGGAAAAGCTGAACGAAGCGAAAAAGAGCGTAAAGAGAGCAATGAGAGAAGCATTCAACGAATTCGAACATAAAACATTGGCAAACAATCTAAACAAGAACCCTAAAAAGTTTTGGTCATATGTAAAATCGGTAAGCGGATCTAAATCCCCTATTCAGTCACTCGTTGACCACGATGGCACCGAAACAGAGGACGACCGAAGAAAGGCAGAAATACTGAATTCAGTGTTCCGAAACTGTTTCACTGCGGAAAATCGTAACACGGTCCCTGACTTCAGCCGTCGCACGGACGCCAAAATGGAAAATATTGAAATAAACGATATCGGAATTGAAAAACAACTGCTATCACTTAGTAGCGGAAAAGCATCCGGACCAGACGAGATACCCTTAAGATTCTACAGTGATTATGCTAAAGAACTTGCCCCCTTTCTATCAGCAATTTATCGTAGATCGCTGGAAGAACGTAAAGTACCTAGCGACTGGAAGAAAGCGCAGGTCGTTCCCATTTTCAAGAAGGGTCATAAATCAGATGCGAATAATTATAGGCCTATTTCGCTTACGTCAATCTGTTGTAGAATAATGGAACATGTTTTGTGTTCTCGTATTATGACGTTCTTAGATAATACAAATCTCCTTCATCATAACCAACATGGATTCCGCAAACAGAGATCATGTGAAACTCAGCTCGCCCTATTTGCCCAAGAAATTCACAGTGCCGTAGACACTGGCGAGCAGATTGATGCCGTATTCCTGGACTTCAGGAAGGCATTTGATACGGTTCCGCACTTACGTTTAGTGAAAAAAATACGAGCTTACGGAATATCGGACCAGGTTTGTGATTGGATTCAGGATTTCCTAGAAGAAAGAACACAACATGTCATTCTTAACGGTTCAAAATCTGCAGATGTAGAGGTAATTTCGGGAGTACCGCAAGGAAGCGTGATAGGACCTTTATTGTTTACAATATACATAAATGACTTAGTTGACAACATCGGTAGCTCCGTGAGGGTATTTCCAGATGACACGGTTGTCTACAAGAAAGTAGCAACATCAGAAGACTCGTACGTACTCCAGGAAGACCTGCAGAGGATTAATGCATGGTGCGACAGCTGGCAGCTTTCCCTAAACGTAGATAAATGTAATATAATGCGCATACATAGGGGCAGAAATCCATTCCAGTACGATTATGCCATAGGTGGTAAATCATTGGAAGCGGTAACAACCGTAAAATACTTAGGAGTTACTATCCGGAGCGATCTGAAGTGGAATGATCACATAAAACAAATAGTGGGAAAAGCAGGCGCCAGGTTGAGATTCATAGGAAGAATTCTAAGAAAATGTGACTCATCGACGAAAGAAGTAGCTTACAAAACGCTTGTTCGTCCGATTCTTGAGTATTGCTCATCAGTATGGGACCCTTACCAGGTTGGATTAATAGAAGAGATAGACATGATCCAGCGAAAAGCAGCGCGATTCGTCATGGGGACATTTAGTCAGCGCGAGAGCGTTACGGAGATGCTGAACAAGCTCCAGTGGCGGACACTTCAAGAAAGGCGTTACGCAATACGGAGAGGTTTATTATCGAAATTACGAGAGAGCACATTCCGGGAAGAGATGGGCAACATATTACTACCGCCCACATATATCTCGCGTAATGATCACAACGAAAAGATCCGAGAAATTAGAGCAAATACAGAGACTTACAAGCAGTCGTTCTTCCCACGCACAATTCGTGAATGGAACAGGGAAGGGGGGATCAGATAGTGGTACAATAAGTACCCTCCGCCACACACCGTAAGGTGGCTCGCGGAGTATAGATGTAGATGTAGATGTAGATGTATGGTCGCTGCAGACTTGGAAAACACTTCAAAGCTGGGTGTGTGCAGCAATGTGTGAAGCATCCAACTTCCGTTATGGTCTGGAGTGTGATGTACGTGAAAGATCCTGGCAGATTCTACATTGTTGAAGGGACAATGAGGAAAGAACAATACAAAGAAATCCTTGAAAAGGAACTTTTCCCCCAAATGAATGAGTGGTTTCCTAGTAAAGATACCATTTTTTTCTTGATGGGGCACCTTGGCAAAAAGCCAAAATTGTTTCCAAGTACTTGGAAGAAAAGGACAATGATATTAAACTGTCATGTGAAAAGTTAATAAAAACTCTGCCAAACAGGATAAAAATGTTGATTAAGAACAAAGGCTTCCATACAAAGTATTGAATGTGCAATTATAATCTGTACGTGGATGTAAATGTGTAATAAAGGTAAAGTTCAGGAAAAAATGTCTTTAGTCTAATAATTTGAAGACGTCGGTACTTCTGACTTTGAGGTGCTACTGTAACTCGTAATCAGAAACAAACTTACGGAAACAGTGCGAGTTCAAGTTAACACTTCGTTATAGAGGTCCATCTCCAAAACAAAGAACGCCTGGACCAGGCACAGCGGATCCATTAAGACAGTACAGTTTGCGTCATACAGCATTCTGCAGCTGCGACAGTGTTGCACAAAGATAAAATGAATGCGGAGGCCCTCTATTGAATGCGCCGGAACAATAGGTGATAGTCAGCGGGAAATCATAACACTGGCCAGCGGAAACAATGTGCAGCTGAAAAGCGGACGGAAGGCGCTTGCTGACACCGGGGACTGGAAAATCGCGGTACATCTATCACTGACCGAGAGCAACAAGCGTACAAGGTACACCGAAATGCGATTCATTGCGGAAATTCAGGGTTCATACAGCAAGGGACACACACCATCGATCGACTACGTCGAAATCACAGGTTGCTCATAAACGTAGCTACATCTTGGCGAATTAACTCATAATAAGGATTTAAAACAATAATAAAAGATCCCTATTTATTTTATGCAACAACTTTCATAATTTGTTCAAGAACTGCTGATAAAACAAATTTGCAACAACGAAATTGTAGAGAATTATTTAAAGTTAGTAATATGAAAATGTTCTTAAATACATATAATGTACAATAATAGACTCACTATTATTTAATAAACAAAACTAGTTCTGTAATCGTAGCTGTCTGGCTTCCACTTATACGCACAAAGATAGCTCACGTATTGATTAAATTTATTTCCTGCGCATGGTTACAGAAGTGTAACTTTAACAGATGATATACATAAATATCATTAACGTACCATAAAAGAGGTGCTTATTCGTCAGCTCTTTCATTTCCGTACAGTTAATTATACCTTTGTCAACTTAGTATATATTTTACTACTGTCTTTGAGCTCTCGCACTAAATAATTCCGAAATATATCAATGGAAACATTTCACAAATTCTGCATCAGTATTAAATCCTTGGCAAACGGGTTGGCTGTCCTACAATAGCATTCGTTGGCGATTTGCAAAGTACGTGTCTTCTTTGTTCCATGGAAGTTCGCCATTATATCACAGTACGATGGAGCGAAACATCTACTCCGGTTCGAGGCGTAACTAGGAGAGCTACTTTCGAGATCACTTGCTGTTCTAAAAGTCACGTTTTATAAGGAGAACCATGTGGTTAAACCGTACAAGGAGTCTCGTAAAATTATTCTAATTTATATTCGATGCTAAAGTAATGTAATCCGTGTGAACTTACTTTGTTTATTAGCATCGCTCCTCACGCTATTATTCGTTGCATGTTTTCATACAGTGGAATAGAGGTGGTGAATTCATAATATTTTGGATGCTGGTTACTACATCCCTCATAATTTCATTTCATTCCGTGTTATCTTAAATTCTTCGATGTTAAATGCTTGTGGAGTGGGTTGGGCTGTCGGCATAAGTTAGTAAACTGTACCGGTTGATTTAAAGGTCAGTATATTAACCACTGACATTACATGTCAAGAGCTTATTTACTAGGAACACATGATTCTGTGTACTTGCTTTATTTAAATGTGTCATGTCAATGAGCTGTAATCTTGTCCTGCTACCGAGGCAAATATGCATCAGCCATTTTCATGAATCGTCACTCAACTACAGATTGCAGTACCGATTATTACTGTGAACAGTAAGGGAAACTCTATGCCTGCTTATTAGTTTTCAGGAACTAAGTAAGGTAAAGGTGCGAATGATGCTATAGGGCTGGACACAGGTATAAGCTATGTGGAAGCACTGTGTCATTGAACAATTATAACAATACCTCAGTCGGAATTGAGATTTTTGGTTAGTTTACGGAGTTTCGGGACCTCTCCATTCAATCATCTCAATAATGGAATGTCAGTTACGACGGTACGAACGTAAGGAACGCAGCATCCAGTCCCAGAGAGCAGAAAATTTCCGCCAGTGCCGGGAATCTAACTAAGGCCCCTCCGGTTAGCAATCGACCGCGCTGAACGCGGAGACTAGGAGACGGACTAGCTTTTAGCATTCTGAATTCCACTTAAATTGCACGAAAACACAGCTCGACTCTATAAGCGGAAAGCTGCCACCATATTCAAAGAAATCTTTAGCTTTCATCGAAGTATTTATTCCTGTAATGCATACGATATTTTGATGTGCAGGCCCATTCTTTCCGTTGCGCTTTCCGTGATTATATTCTACGTACACTCAAGTAAGATAGCGTTGCTAACTTGCTCACTTGGGCGCTACATATTTGTACTCTGCATATCATTTGTTACGGCTGTTTGATACTTGTTACGCCTTCTGCACCACTTGTTAGCAGCAGACACAGCGGCTGCGCCAAAGACTGAGACGGCGTGGAGTTTTACAATTATTTATTGAACTTTCTTTACAATTTCTCCCTCGTCGTCGCTGCCAGGCCTGCAGATCACTCCGCCTGGCTGCTGCTGTGTGGATTCTCCGAAAATACGCGCAACGCGCGCTGCTGCTTGCACAAGGCCAACAGTGCTCCGCTGAAGCCAGGATGCCCTGTGTGGAGGTGAACTCGTCGCCGCTCGGAGCCGCGTCGCCGTGAGGTCAGCTGCCGACGCCTGCTGCACCGGCGGCGCCGTGGGGCTGGGTTGCCGTGAGGTCAGGGCGTCAGTCCCCGGCGGCGTCTGTGACCAAGACCGCGCTGCAGCCGATCCTGCTGGAAGTTCTCGCTATAGTTAGTCCGCCATGGTGCCGACCGAACTCGGGCCGACCCCCAGAGCTGAAGTTGACATCTGGCGGAAAACGGATGACCTCTGCGAGCGGGAACAGACTTCTGAAATCGTCACCTGCGAAGATTGAACATTCGGACACGGACCACGTTCGTCCTCAGACCCGAACTGCTTCCTAATGGCTTCTGTCTGTTGCTGCCTGCGCTCCACTATTTATATCCTGCAGGAGGACGTTTTTTACCCTCGGTGGTAGCTTTTTGTTATTACTCCCGCAGTATATTGCAGCGTAACTTAGCGTGATGGCCTCACTTCCCTTACTCAGCACTCTCCAGGCTTCACTCGGCGCTCGGTCTGCGTGCGTCCTTGCGTCAGTCAGTTGGTAGACTGCTTCTGTCAGCAAGGCTATCTGTGCCGCACTTACTTCGCAACGCCTCAGTCGCCGGCTGCCTCTGTTTTGCCATTCTTCACTGCATGAAGCAATGCTTACTACATGTGGTCGCAACACATTGAAGTATTAGGTATTATTTGTCACCAAATTTGATAGCTGTCCATGCTTTTCAAACATACAGTAACCGTACATTTGAGCATCATTAAGCGTTGCTAGGTCTTCGGGGTTGACGAAGCAGAGTTCGTATAGTTGCCTTACACGCTGAACGGAGTGCTGCACGGAATCCTCTTGGAACTAGTGGTGAGAAAACGGTCGCGCCTTAGGGCAGCTACTAGCTCCCTAATTGAGATACAATAATTACAGAAGTGGCCACAACCGGTAAGTTATAATTTTGGGTTATCTTAGTTCAATAAGTACTATGATTAGTCTATTCGGATAAAGTCAAAGGTCCGGCATCATAGGTTTATCCATGAAATCAAAACAAAATCGATAAAACGTGGTAGCCACAAGCTATGCATACACTTCAAATAAAAAAGTAGTTTGATATTTCCAACACAGAGAATTGCACATCGTCAGTAACAACCAAATCTAATCCAGCTTTACCTGGAATGTGAGGGGGGAAGACCGAGCTGGAAATGGTTAAAGAAACAGAAGTAGTTATCTTTTTTATGTGACGACATGCATAGCCACGACTTTATTCCGTTGAGTGATTAGTCGACTGAAACAACAAGAGGAAAAGGCCAAATCCTCATTCGCTGCACGGCTGAACTCTTCTGTCCGCACAAACTGGTGTTACTGTTTATCTAACCTCTAAGTTGCTTAACCCGAAATGTAATCGTGCAGCCCCTCGTTAATGACTCTAAACTTGGCATTGCACGACGTTCCAACCTCAGATTGCGGCTACAGACGGCGTGTTGCCGCATTAAGTTAGGCTCACGCTTCGATGCCGAGCAGCGTATGCGGACAGGCTGCTACCCAGTGTGCCACCATCAGTCATCGGCGCTGATATCGAAGTCCGCACCAGCGTCCAGTGCAATTCATATACGAATCAGAACGGGAAGTCTCTCGCTGCGGGGTCCCGAATCGGAATGACTGAGTTTAGAATTCCGTGGCTCACCATCTAAGCTAGGAACAGAGCAGTCTTTCCTTCACCTCGACCGCTCACGAAGCAGACGTGAGACAAAGCTTCCAATCAAAGGAATAAACAGTAATAATTAACACATATCGGCGCAGTCAGCAATGAGGAGCCCATCAAAAGAGCTGCCTCCGGAAGCAGGTGCGTCCTCCAAACCTCACTCCTCCAGATCACACAGGTTTCGAGTGCCTCCCCACCGGAATACCAGGCTTAAGCCCTACGCTTTTGTGAGGCTCTGAAGAAGATAATATTATCCCTGAAGTACTCTAAGATCGTGACGATTATCGAGCACCGTCTTGTAGCGACTCGTCGGTCGGCTCGGTGCCGCTGAAGGTTTAGTTATGCCGCCCAGGCGGCCGCTTTGCATTGTCCACAGCTCATTTCTGAAGACAAGGTATTATCCAGTGAGTCTGCGGAACGAAGTCATCGAATGCCAGCTGTCTCATCCAACTCCCTGAATCCAGTCGATTTCCTAACAGGGGGACTGACGCAAATTCCTCTCTCTCTTTCCCAGCGCAGCACGCAGAACTTTAGCCGACATCCTGCCATCCACTGTATCCTATCCACCGATGTTACGCTAAATGCATTAAGAATCTAAGGAGGGTAATCTACCGAAGAACTCACTACAAGTGCAGCAATCAATCATTTTCCGTTTGTAAACCATTCTGATGTCACAATGAGAATAGATTCAAGTAAACACGATCTTAAAATAGTGAATGGAAAATGAGAGAAGGGAGACCCAGACATGGCTGACACTTGCCCGAGTGTTACTATTTGCGTCGAGCTTTTACTCGTGTAGGTTTTAGCAACAACATATGTAAATGATACGGGGGATTTGTGGACATGTATTCCAAAGTTTAATTATAAAAGAAAGCACTTCACAAAACATTTAACCATCGACTATCTCTCTACAGGTCTTGAGTAGAACCTGAAGCTACGATTGCCTTTCGGAAACCAAGAACGCAATATTTTGTTTGATTGGACTGCCTTGAAGTGGCTCTGAGCACTGTGGGACCCAACAGCTGAGGTCATCAGTCCCCTAGAACTTAGAACTACTTAAACCTAACTAACCTAAGGACATCACACACATCCATGCCCGAGGCAGGATTCGAACCTGCGACCGTAGCAATCACGCGGTTCCAGACTGTAGCGCCTAGAACCGCTCGGCCACCCCGGCCGGCGACTGGTAGTAGAAATATTTGGTCTTACTGTGACATACATAAACTTGTAACTATAAACTCTCTTGTTTGCCCTACACAAATGGAGAATGCTAAGTGTCATAACTACGTAAAAATACACAGGTTGCAAAAGCCCAAGGAAATAGCTGTAAACAAAACTGCATTTAACGATACGTAGAGATTAGTAGTATCTCTTTATGAATCTGGGCTATTCACTGGTTATAAAGAAGGAGAACTTCTAAGGATGGTAGACAGAATGTGGCCAGTATATGGTTTTGGTGGCATCTGAATGGTGTAATTTGACTGATATTATCAGCTGGGGTTCTTTCCCTCAGGTTCAGTTAGGTTTGTGTTTACATAAAAATAAATATCTTTGAAACTGTTATCTTCAGGAGATTTTAGTTATATTCATGTTTTTTTAAATATATTTTTCAATCAAACGTGATTGGGTGTTCCATGATCTATGACATTTTGCTAAATTCCTTATCACAACATTTAATTTTGGAGCAGTTGTCCATCGTGTTTGATACAGGCTGACATTGGTTACAAACTCTGCCTGCGATTTGCCAGCATGTATTCTTTTAAAAAGTTATGTTTCTTTGTTCCTACAACTTTGTTTTTGTCATACTATTTCCTTTTTGGAGTTTCTGGTGGCAGTTTCTGGTGAACGTGTCTGCCATTTATAGAGAAGGTCTCTTTTGTAACGTTCAGTTTTCACGAACTCAGAGTGAATGAATGTAAGAGTAAGTTTAAACAAAGACGGCTACCTTAAAGTATTTACCTGAGGCAGTCACTCTTATTGCTGAGTGTGATATGCGCTAAGCTAATTTGCGCGCCTTATAGGAACTGCACCTACAAAACACAGGAGAGATCCTATTGAAGATTTGGAAAACTTTACCTCCGCTAGGTACCTAACAAGAAAATCTGGCTTCCGACATTTCATTGTGACGTTTCCCTAGCGACATTCTTTATCTCATGGTGCCACTGTATTGCTTCTTAGAAAGTCCTGGAATTTTGTGTCATTATTAGGGAGACATCTTGCCTACGTCGAGCTGAAACGATGTGTTAATCGTTGTGTACCGTCATCTCAGTTCTAAACCCAGTGTTTTGCAAGTAATATCCACCGTAAACAGAAAGAAATTGCTGGTGACGAACTGGAGCAAAAAAATATTTCGTCATCCAGCGAAACTGCGAGACGTATGCACTGTCATGTTCCTAGTCTTTTCGTGTGGAGAGGATGAAATGGAAATGAAGGCCCATGCTTCTTTACAGAGCGTAGGGGAACGATGCGGGAGACCCGCACCGCCTTACTAGGCAAGGTCCTAATGGAGGTGGTTTGCCGTTGCCTTCCTCCGACCGTAATGGGGATGAATGATGATGATGAAGACGACACAACAACACCCAATCTCGAGGCAGGAAAAATCCCTGACCCCGCCGGGAATCGAACCCGGGACCCCGTGCTCGAGAAGCGAGAACGCTACCGCGAGACCACTGGAGAGAATACAGAAAGAAAAAAACGGTTCGTAAGATCAGGCAGTGCGTCACAAGACGTAACTGAGGAAGAGATTCCAAATACCATCTTTCTGCAGCACTGATATGATTTTCTCTGTTTATACACATTGTACGAGTTTCTGGTTGGTCGAATAGCATGGATTCATTACCACAACAAACAAATAAAAACTATTTCTCGTAACTACATGATCCATATTCATTACAGTACAAATCCATACTTTCCAACTCATTTATTCAAAACAGGCGCTGAGTTACCATCAGCTACTTCTTATTTTAATCATACGTAAATTCAGGCTAGTTAACATTTCTCGTCCATACTACACAGTATGTTGTCTTGTGCAAAATCCGAATGGCTACCTAAAGAAGCCGAAGACAAACCACCTGTCTATAACTTTATTTTCTTTTTGTGGCAGGACATACAACCATCTAACAGTGTTTTAGGAAGTATCTAGCACCTCAAGAGGTAAGTTTTCATTCTTTCAGAATTTTCATAATCTTTTATAAAATTAATATACTACTTTTATAAAAATAAGTTTCCATATTAGTTCACTCTGTTTAATAAATCCGTTTTTCAGTTTTTCTCCACTCGACATGCGAAGAAAATGTGATTTGTATCAAGCGTCGTAACTTCATCACGATCGGGGTGAATATTATTTCGTACTGGTGTTGCATGAAGGTAACTGTAGTTTATCCACGATTACCTGAGAACTATTAAAACCACAAAATTCTTAGTAGCTTTAACTGTGCGGAACCAGGGCTCTGATGGAGTTGTCGGTTGCTATCATCCTTAATGTTTCCTTACTGCATTTCGTTACTTGCTGTTCGTCCTCTCACTGGTGTCTTTCTTTCATCCGTAATGCCACGTTAGTAGGGGGACTAAATATGAACCAGGACACGCTGCATTGTTGCCAAATTTATTCAAGATGGCGGCGATGACATCATCAAAGATGGCGGCTTCTGGCGGGCGAATAGTCCAGTTGTGCTACGTCCACTAAACTAATCTCAAGAAAAAATGGTGGGAAGTTTCAATTTTGGCGGGAAAATAGTCCAATTGTGCTATGTCCACTAACCTAACCTTCAAAAAAAAGGCGGGAAGTTTGAATTCCAACTGGATAATGTATGCAAAGACCATACTTGCCTTTATTATTATTATTGATTATCATTCACTATCATTCATTATCATTCATTATCATTCATTGCCATTTATTATCATTCATTATCATTTATCATCATTCGTTATCATTTATTGTCATTCATTATCATTTAATATTATTTATTATTATTGATCTACCTCCACTAGAAAATTCCCTCCAAATTCAAATTCCAACATGATAATGGCTGCAAAACCTTACTTTTGTTTATTACTCATTATCATTCATTATCATTTATTAACATTCAGTATCATTCAGTATCAGTCATTGTCATTCATTATCATTCATTATCATTTATTATCATTCAATATCATTTATTATTATAGACCTACCTACACTAGAAAATTGCGCCAAATTCAAATTCCAACACCATATTCTGCCGAAAACAGTACTTCTATATATTATCATCATTTACTATTTATTCAAGAAGTCTGATTTTCTCGGTGAGAAAGCCATTCTCCTTACATCCATAACAAAAATCTATCACAAGTTCAATACGTACGCCTGGCTGGCTGAACCCGCTCCCTGGCTGGCTGACGTCAAGCGGTTTACAGTGCCCGCCAGGCCCCCACGGCCCGCGCCCCGGGTACCGGCGGCGAGCGGCGCAACTAACGGTCGGCCGAGAGCACATAACACTGGACCCAATGTTTCCTGTCGACCGTGTGCCGTACAAAGGATACGTTTGGTGCCAGAGTTTGACCGACAGTGTAATCCGCCATGACGATATAAGAGCGCTTTTGCTCGTTGCGAGACCGCTCGTTAATTCACTATCACCACCTCGCTATATTAAATGATTCTACACTCCTGGAAATGGAAAAAAGAACACATTGACACCGGTGTGTCAGACCCACCGTACTTGCTCCGGACACTGCGAGAGGGCTGTACAAGCAATGATCACACGCACGGCACAGCGGACACACCAGGAACCGCGGTGTTGGCCGTCGAATGGCGCTAGCTGCGCAGCATTTGTGCACCGCCGCCGTCAGTGTCAGCCAGTTTGCCGTGGCATACGGAGCTCCATCGCAGTCTTTAACACTGGTAGCATGCCGCGACAGCGTGGACGTGAACCGTATGTGCAGTTGACGGACTTTGAGCGAGGGCGTATAGTGGGCATGCGGGAGGCCGGGTGGACGTACCGCCGAATTGCTCAACACGTGGGGCATGAGGTCTCCACAGTACATCGATGTTGTCGCCAGTGGTCGGCGGAAGGTGCACGTGCCCGTCGACCTGGGACCGGACCGCAGCGACGCACGGATGCACGCCAAGACCGTAGGGTCCTACGCAGTGCCGTAGGGGACCGCACCGCCACTTCCCAGCAAATTAGGGACACTGTTGCTCCTGGGGTATCGGCGAGGACCATTCGCAACCGTCTCCATGAAGCTGGGCTACGGTCCCGCACACCGTTAGGCCGTCTTCCGCTCACGCCCCAACATCGTGCAGCCCGCCTCCAGTGGTGTCGCGACAGGCGTGAAAGGAGGGACGAATGGAGACGTGTCGTCTTCAGCAATGAGAGTCGCTTCTGCCTTGGTGCCAATGATGGTCGTATGCGTGTTTGGCGCCGTGCAGGTGAGCGCCACAATCAGGACTGCATACGACCGAGGCACACAGGGCCAACACCCGGCATCATGGTGTGGGGAGCGATCCCCTACACTGGCCGTACACCACTGGTGATCGTCGAGGGGACACTGAATAGTGCACGGTACATCCAAACCGTCATCGAACCCATCGTTCTACCATTCCTAGACCGGCAAGGGAACTTGCTGTTCCAACAGGACAATGCACGTCCGCATGTATCCCGTGTCACCCAACGTGCTCTAGAAGGTGTAAGTCAACTACCCTGGCCAGCAAGATCTCCGGATCTGTCCCCCATTGAGCATGTTTGGGACTGGATGAAGCGTCGTCTCACGCGGTCTGCACGTCCAGCACGAACGCTGGTCCAAGTGAGGCGCCAGGTGGAAATGGCATGGCAAGCCGTTCCACAGGACTACATCCAGCATCTCTACGATCGTCTCCATGGGAGAATAGCAGCCTGCATTGCTGCGAAAGGTGGATATACACTGTACTAGTGCCGACATTGTGCATGCTCTGTTGCCTGTGTCTATGTGCCTGTGGTTCTGTCAGTGTGATCATGTGATGTATCTGACCCCAGGAATGTGTCAATAAAGTTTCCCCTTCCTGGGACAATGAATTCACGGTGTTCTTATTTCAATTTCCAGGAGTGTATTTACAATTTCATATGCATATTCAAACGTGTTCAACTCCCTAATATCAACTACTTTTCGAGGACCAGAACACCACCTCCTCCTCCTAGGAACCAGCGCTAAGTTTGAAATCTGCCAGTAAACCACCACCAACCTAAGAAAATTGTTTCAAACTAAGCCACCAGCACTCAACCTCTTCCTACATGTTTCTGGTAAACGGAATGTTTATTCTATCGAGTTGGAAACTTCCTTGACGTCACAACGCACAATCGTACACCTGGCTCTGTCAGACAAAGAACGCTCTCACTAAGTTAACTGATCACCTGACTCTCATTATTCAGCCCACATGCTTCGATTACCTAATCCAGGATCTTGGCGCAAACACACGCCCGTACACATTAGCCATCGCGCGCACCTAGCTTAGTATCTTCGCAAGTGAATGTAACAATGTCCACATGACTATTTAATTAATCTGATCAATTAATTAACCTCTCTGATGCGGAAAACTGCCACGTCCACCTAGACTTGGAATCAATTTTCGCCACTGCCACACCCACCTGGATTTGAAATGAATTAGTTAAAGTCCTTACCAACCACCACGTCCTTTTACCATCCCATGTTCAGTGGCTAACATGTACTAATGCTTGCTTCTGTTTACTAACATGCACTAACGTGTACTAACCCACATTAACTTATATCACATTCTGTCTATACAAATAAGCCAAGCTTCAATTCTGATGGTCAGTTCGTGTTTCGCTACCAAACACAAGAAAATTGTGGCAAACGAAGCCACTAACCTAAGTCACCTGCGATGACTCAAAATCGTCTGCTTTGCCTCTCTCACACACCACGAGCGCGAGACCGCCCACATCACAGTCTGGACCTTTATACTAGCGTCGGACATACTCCTGTATAAATAGTCGAGCTAAACTATGACCCTAATACTGTTGTTCAATCCACACGGTCTAGCACATGACCAGAGCACAACCTAAGTACGGAAGCTGAGAACATTGCTCACCCCATCTTTAGTTAACCGCTGAGAGACGGAGATATGATGCAATCACATTCCTCGCGCTCTCGTAGCTACTCACCTCAGCAATTCGATCTAACAAACCCTCCAAGTAGAAAAAAATCAACCGACTGGAACTCTCTCATATTTTATATCGTCCCACAAATACTAAACGTACATTTTCTTTACGCATCGAGAATACCTATCACTCTCATACTAAAAACACTCGTCCTGATATATGGTTCAAATGGCTCTGAGCACTATGGGACTCTCTCAATTCCTAAGGAAGCACAGTGAACCAGCTCTTTCTTTCTACACACGCCACACTCAGCGGTAAACAGCCCTTCTGCATCAACGGACGGAAGTCAAGTCCCTCCCAGAACTGTTCCACTAATTCGGCGATCGCTTCCCCTCAACACAAATGCTTTACTCTCTCTTTTTCTTCCTAGCCTGCTTGCTTTTTTTCTTCAAACTTATCCAGACTCATAGACTACAAGAACACACCAATTTTTTTTCAAAGTACAGCATCCTTTAAACCATTCAATAACTAGAAAGAAACCGACCTAAAAAATATACTCGCACTCTCGAATACCGAAGTCGTTGATCTCATTATACTTATACAGTTAAATCTTACGATCGCGGTCTCATTTGATTGGCATTCCACAATGAGCTAAGTATCGAAAATACACTCTCTTGACCGCTGTTACTCTCGAAATATCTCTACCGTGCTTACGACTTCATCTCTACTCGTCACATAACATAATCAATATTAACTCTACAGCGCAGTATATGTAAACGCCACACAATGTAAATCACATTAACTTCATAATACAGTATATACACATTTGACACAAAACAGTGCACTTATCCAGTATATCTCTACAGCATGCGAAAAAAATATCCTAACCCTACAGTGTCTATATACAGCAATGCTCCCCAATCCTAGGAAAGCACCGTCAACCTGTTCTCTCGACAGACCCGACACTCAGAGCTAATCTTCCCTCTTACATCAGCGGACCTAATTCACCCTCTGTTTTTACAAATTCGGTACCGTCCCCTCCTCCGCACAAACGCCTTACTGTCTCTCCTTCCCTATCCGTTCGCTTTTCTTCAAACATCCTCAGACTCATAGACTGCAAGAACACATGTACTTTCTCCATAATATTACACCACTTTAGCTGTACTTCTCAATATCATGCACTAGGCTACACCCTACGCGATCACTAGTTCATCATAATTCCCAAGATGTAGATTTCAAATTAATTCTCTACAAACGCCGAACTTTATCTATGTGCACGATGCTGTAAACCACTGACTAACTAGAAACAAACATACGCAAATTGATATTTCCACTTTCGAATACAGGTCTCAGTCATGTAACATCTTCGAGATCTTGGCTATAATTTACACGTCATCCAAGGTCTGTCCCAGGTCTAGAGAACAGACTAGCATGTATACAACGCACCACAAACGATCTTCACTCAGTTGTGTGCTGTCCTTAGGTTAGTTAGGTTTAAGTAGTTCTAAGTTCTAGGGGACTGATGACAATAGATGTTAAGTCCCATAGTGCTCAAAGCCATTTGAACCATTTTATATCTTCACTCAGCTAAATAAAGTAAGCAAATGTGCAGAAGTAGTCAACAGAACAATCTACATCCGATCTAATAACACTCCAACCTAAATCAATCATCTTCTCAAATTCTGACTTGATCACCAAAGCCTCCCAACACATAATATTACTTCGCTATTCAGTCGTCTAGAGGACATCAAAGTTTGCTCTTACAATCCATACACCCCAATAGATCTCTGCATTTGTACAGCTGCTCCAGTTATTTATTATCATTTATGATCATTTATTATTTTTTATTATGACTTATTATTTGTTATTATTTTTATCATGTTACCTAACAAAAATGGCTCCAAGTTCAACTGTGTTTAGCTCCTATGACAACCACCAGAGCGCTCTGTCATCACGTCAGTTGATTACGTAATTACCATTATTCAAGACGGCTGCACCCAGTGCGAAACATGTCACCTTTCCCAAACCTGCATGCTACATTAAAATTCCAACTTGGCTTTAGTCACACCCTACACATTGTTCAACTGATCCCATTTCCAGATCTTTGCGCATCTGATATATGCAATTTAAGTCGGAGAAAGACATATCAGTTACCTTCTGCAGCCTGTCTACAAGCAGAATGACCGCAGTTACTGCAACAGGACCTTGTCTTGACCATTCGCCTGAAATTCAAGCGCCGCCAGTGGCATGTCAAAGCCACATATCTGTCCATCTAAACAGCCGTCCACTAAGCCCCAGGACCAGCATGCCGTAGTGGGCTCTCTCTCTATACCTGCTCTCCAGCTATTGTCTAACGACATACACTGCACAGACGGATTCCTGAATAGCGCATATCTCTATACTCCCCTGCATCTCCAACTTGACATGTAAACAGTGTCTCCCCCACCCAGCGAACCTGTCGTCATTCAAGTTGCGCCGACAATTCTGTTAAAACTCACTTTCTAAGCAAAGATCAGTATTCATTCAGCACGAATAGACAAACATAACTCCAAGTAGAAATCATATATATGATTAAAAGGAAAAAAGTGACCTCAATTTAGATTATTGGACATTAATTTGTATGTCCTAATGATACAGTTGTAGATGAGTCATGTCATCCACTCGCTCACTCCTTCTACACATGCTTTCACAGAACTTGTTCTACTTATATGCCACCCACCCTGTTATAGTAATTTTGAACAAGCATTTACGCCCCCACATACAACCCAGCTCAATAGAACATAATAATTCCTTTTTCCACAGACAGCCATATTTGGTGAACACTTAAATGTACTAAATTACGCATACACGTAATCAAATAAGCAAATACTTTTACCGACATACACACACCTCTCACTGAGGATAGGGCATTTAATATTATACACGTAAACACAAACCAATGATAACCATATTCCGACGCGTTAACCCCACTCTACCGCCGGTGCTGGGAGCCATCTGCGAGGTGTGCATGCGCAAAGCGATACAGAAATCAGAGCAAGCTCTCTTCGAATGTGGCGGTGACTGGATACGCCTTGGTTACATTTAGATACAATTTTATAAAACAGAACGATAACTTATGTCGCGGTCGCATGGATGTATCTGACATAAAATCGAAAGAAATGCGAAAACTGATTAGTGCATAGATATAAACTAACCTAATATACACCGAAATGTGGTGAAAATGAGAACGTACTTGCTAATCTTCTGGTTCGCAGGGGGGAATTTGTACATGGAGTCAAGTATGCTGCAACAAGAGGAATGTAGGAAAACGACGACATCGAAGAGAGTGGACTAAGGAAGGTAGTCAATTTTTCCTCGTTGAGTTCGTATTATAGTGTATGTCTACTGAGGTAGCAGTGATACACGCGAGTTGAATACTGTATTTGAAGCTTTTGAGAAGGACAGTGAATCATTCACGTTTAAACTTACTCACCTCTGTGTTAAAGGATAACAGAGAGTATACAGGATGATCGATCGAGACAGAGCTGTAACTAGGTAGGATTTAAACGTTGACTCATTTATTCTGGAGAAAGACAAGTTGCTTAAGGTCGATTTTTTTTCCAGTGTTCTATCTGGATGCTTCAGTCACGTGATATAGCCTGCGTTCTAGCCATATGCAGCTACAGTGCTTTACACATGATAGATTGGATGATTTACGTAAATATAACTACGTTGTGTATAAATATCACTCCATTCTTGTTCTTCTTAACTGTATGCTATTAAATTAAGGCACCTTGAGATCTGTTACTATAGATGGATATGGTGTGCTAAGCTCCAATACTTGGGTACATCTCGAGAAATGTGGTGCACTTGGAGGAGTTAGGTCTAGGAAAGCTCTATTCAGACAAGAGAGATGAAGTGTAGCTATATCCCTCTGCTCGGTTGAGGATTAATTGGGTAGCGACTTTGCGGGGTAGAGTGGTCAATGCTGAAGTGGGGATGGTCTTTTAACGTCGGAGGACGAGATTGCTCTGTGACCGCCATAGGCAGAGAGATTGATCGAGTACTATGTGCGAGGTCTTAGAAATATGTATATCGTTGTCTGGTATACATTGGTCGTTTTTATGTGTTTGAGAATTAAGTGTGAATGGACCTACTGAGCAGTCATCTATCAATGCTCGCAATGATACTTGCAAAGTAGAGGAGGTATGGTTCAGTTATGACACTGAAATTAGGAAAACATGCTGTCACATGAATGGGCAGTGTGCTTTATTACGAGGACAAGGTGCGCGTCGGAATATGGTTATCATTGGTTTGTGTTTACGTGTATAATATTAAATGCGCTATCCTCAGTGAGAGGTGTGTGTATGTCGGTAAAAGTATTTGCTTATTTGATTACATGTATGCGTAATTTAGTACATTTAAGTGTTCACCAAATATGGCTGTCTGTGGAAAAAGGAATTATTATGTTCTATTGAACTGGGTTAAATGTGGGGGCGTAAATGCTGGTTCAAAATTATTATAACAGGGTGGGTGGCATATAAGTAGAACAAGTTCTGTGAAAGCGTGTGTAGAAGGAGTGAGCGAGTGGATAATACGACTCATCTACGACTGTATCATTAGGACACGTGAAGAAATGTCCGATAATCTAAAATGAGGTCACTTTATTCTTTTTAATCATATATATGACTTCTGCTTGAAGTTATGTTTGTCTATTCGTTCTAAATGAATACTGATCTTTGCTTATAAAGTGAGTTTTGACAGAATTGTCGGCGCAACGTGAATAACGACGGGTTCACTGGGTGGGGTAGACACTGTTTACATGTCGAGTTGGAGATGGAGGGCAGGATAGTGATCTGCGCTATTCAGGAATTCGTCTGTGCAGTGTATGTCGTTAGACAATAGCTGGAGAGCAGGTATAGAGAGAGAGCCCACTACGGCATGCTAGTCCTGGGGCTTAGTGGACGACTATTTAGATGGACAGATATGTGGCTTTGACATGCCGCCGCCGGCGCTTGAATATCAGGCGAATGGTCAAGGCAAGGTCCTGTTGCAGTAACTGAGGTCATTCTGCTTGTAGACAGGCTGCAGAAAGTAACTGATTTGTCTTTCTCTGAATTAAATTGTACATATCAGATGCGCAAAGATCTGGAAATGGGATTAGTTGAACAATGTGTAGGGTGTGACTAAAGCCAAGTTGGAATTTTAATGTAGCATGCAGGTTTGGGAAAAAGGTGACACGTTTCGCACTGGGTGCAGCCATCTTGAATAATGGTAATTGCATAATCAACTTATGTGATGACACAGCACTCTGGTGGTTGTCATAGGAGCTAAACACAGTTGAACTTGGAGCCATTTTTGTTAGGTATCATGATATAAATAGTAATAAATAATAAATCATGATAAATAATAATAAATGATCATAAATGATAATAAATAACTGGAGCAGCTGTACAAATGCAGAGACCTGTTGGGGTGTATGGATTGTAAGAGCAAACTTTGATGTCCTCTAGACGACTGAATAACGAAGTAATATTATGTGTTGGGAGGCTTTGGTGATCAAGTCAGAATTTGAGAAGATGATTGATTTGGGTTGGAGTGTTATTAGATCGGATGTAGATTGTTCCGTTGACTACTTGTGCACATTTGCTTACTTTATTTAGCTGAGTGAAGATATAAAATGGTTCAAATGGCTTTGAGCACTATGGGACTTAACATCTATTGTCATCAGTCCCCTAGAACTTAGAACTACTTAAACCTAACTAACCTAAGGACAGCACACAACTGAGTGAAGATCGTTTGTGGTGTGTTGTATACATGCTAGTCTGTTCTCTAGACCTGGGACAGACTTTGGATGACGTGTAAATTATAGCCAAGATCTCGAAGATGTTACATGACTGAGACCTGTATTCGAAAGTGGAAATATCAATTTGCGTATGTTTGTTTCTAGTTAGTCAGTGGTTTACAGCATGCTGCACATAGATAAAGTTCGGCGTTTGTAGAGAATTAATTTGAAATCTATATCTTGGGAATTATGGTGAACTAGTGATCGCGTAGGGTGTAGCCTAGTGCATGATATTCAGAAGTACAGCTAAAATGGTGTAATATTATGGAGAAAGTACATGTGTTCTTGCAGTCTATGAGTCTGAGGATGTTTGAAGAAAAGCGAACAGATAAGGAAGGAGAGACAGTAAGGCGTTTGTGCTGAGGAGGGGACGATACCGAATTTGTAAAAGAGTTCAGAGGGTGACTTAGGTCCGCTGATGTAAGAGGGAAGATTAGCTCTGAGTGTCGGGTCTGTAGAGAGAACAGGTTGACGGTGCTTTGCTAGGACTGGGGAGCATTGCTGTATATAGACGCTGTAGGGATAGAATATTTTTTTTTCGCATGCTGCACAGATATTCTGGATAAGTGCACTGTTTTGTGTGAAATGTGTATAACCTGTATTGTGAAGTTAATGTGATTTACATTGCGTAGCGTTTGTATATACTGCGCTGTAAAGTTAATACTGATTATGTTATGTGACGAGTGGAGAGGAAGTCGTAAGAACGGTAGAGATATTTCGAGAGCAACAGCGGTCAAGAGAATATATTTCCGATACTTAGCTCATTGTGGAATGCCAATCAAATGAGACCGCGATCGTAAGATTTAACTGTATAAGTATAATGAGATCAACGACTTCGGTATTCGAGAGTGCGAATATAATTTTTAGGTCTGTTTGTTTCTAGTTATTGAGTGGTTTAAAGGATGCTGTACTATGAAAAAAATTGTGTGTTCTTGTAGTCTATGAGTCTGGATAAGATTGTTGAAAAAAGCGAGCAGGCTAGGAAGAAGAGGAGAGAGTAAAGCATTTATGGTGAGGGGAAGATATCGCTGAATTTGTGGAACAGTTCTGAGAGGGACTTGATTTCCGTCCGTTGATGCAGAAGGGCTGTTTACCGCTGAGCGTGGCGTGTGTAGAAAGAAAGATCAGGTTCACTGTGCTTCCTTAGGAATTGAGAGAATTGGGTCATGTAGTGCGTATTGTAAAGTTAATGTGTTTTACATTGTGTAGGGTTTGTATACAATGGATTGTAAAGAAAGTTACTAATGCTTGTGTTATGGGATGAGTAGAGAGGACGACCGTATGTGTGTGTGTGTGTGTGTGTGTGTGTGTGTGTGTGTGTGTGTGTAGACTGAGGGGGCTGTGGAGGTAATTTAGCGATCTCTGTAAAAGTAAGCACAGGAAGCATCAGAAAGAAAAGCAGAATGGTACTTCGATAACGGGTTCTTAGGAAATTAGACCAGTAAATTCGATAAGAAGGAATACGAATGAGTAACCGGTTGTGCTGTGATATAGGTGGGTTGAGAACATTTGCGTATGTTGAGAGCTGGAAAGGTAGGAGGTGGGGAGCGCATTCAGTTTTATTTTGGTGAACAAGTTCTGTTAGGGTAAGAATTTGAATTTACAAATAGGCTTAGGAAACACGAAAGCGAGCGTTAACTATTTCTGGGGGCACTATACAATTTCGGAGAGGTTGACTGGGCTCTTTTTTTTTTTAATTTTCAAATGATCGTTTTAGATTGAGAGGGGAGAGAAGCGCTGGGATGTGTGCGGACGGTGTGTGTGTTAACTCGCTCTCGGCTATTCAGACAACCGACGTGAAGGTGGAAATGTTGTGTCGGTATCTGGGCCGACACCGTGAAGTTGAGATGGCTGAAAATGCACGCTAGACTAACGCAGACTGGCGTGATGTACTGGAACAGGATACGTAATTAATGTTAGGAAGAAAAGTACGGAGCAGGATTAATACTTATCTTTAATATCATTGTGGTACATCGATCTTGACGATACACAGGAGACTTTAAGTTCAATCACTGTATGGCTAATGCGCCTTGCTAGTTCGTAGCCATTAACTTAGCTGATGGCTATTCTGTCTCTCGGCTAATGAGAGAGAAAGGCTTCGTACATCTGGTCGGTAGCTAGGTTCTCGTACAACTGGGCGGTAGCTAGGTTCTCGTACAACTGGGGCGAGTGCTCTCTCGTATCACGAGACCTGCCTTGGTGGTGGCGCTAGGTCTGCGATTACACAGTGGCGACACGCGGGTCCGACATGTACTAAATGGACCGCGGCCGATTTAAGCTACCACCTAGCAAGTGTGGTGTCTGGCGGTGACACCACATTCCTCCCCCGCAAATCGGCGAACGGTCGTGTGATAAGGCTTCCGCCCGCCGTGGGGAGGACCACATGTTGACGTATGCGATGAGGTGGGGAGCCTAACAACAGGCGAGGCTGTGCCACCCGCACCCGGCCATTCGGTCCGAAGGGAGCTAGGAAACGCCTGAAAAACTAGTCCAGGGTGCACGTCAACATGCCGTGTATGCGCCCGTAAAGAGACAGGAGGGACCGAAGGATCAACCTCCATTGCGTCGGGGTAGCCGACGCGCGATGACGTCATGTGGTCCGGAGCGGGCGGGTGTTCCATGGCGGAGGACAGCTGGTCACGGGAAGCGAACGGCGGCGCGTGACCCTGGGAGGCGCTTGGCGGCTGCAACGAAGCGTCGAATGCGGGCGGCGCCGGCGGGAGAACAAGCGGCGGCGGCGGCGGCTGCTGCTGCTGTGGCGGCGGCGGCGCGTCGCCATGGGGCAAAATGGAAGGCATCGTCGGTAACACCTGGGGAAGAGGCGAGCCAGTAGATGGGTCCCCAGGGCGCTGACCGGACGGCACCGTCGCTGAAAGCAGACGGGGAGCGGCAGAACCCGAGCGACGACAGAGGCGCAGCTGATTGAGATGCCGACGCACCTCACCAGAGGCCCCCAAAACCAAATACATCGCGCGGCCGAGGCAGCGAAGAATGCGCCCTGCGAGCCAACGCCGTGAACCTCGATAGTTGCGATAAAATACAACGTCGCCTGGAGCAAAAGCAGGAGTCTGCCGCTGCACAGGAACCTGATGCGGCGGATGCAGCAAAGACATCAAGGTGCGATGAGGACGACCGTGGAGCAACTCAGCCGG
Organism: Schistocerca piceifrons; assembly: GCF_021461385.2. Classification (NCBI taxonomy): domain Eukaryota; kingdom Metazoa; phylum Arthropoda; class Insecta; order Orthoptera; family Acrididae; genus Schistocerca; species Schistocerca piceifrons. The sequence continues at coordinate 439,857,232 of NC_060143.1, forward strand.
CGAGCGACCATCTCGGGGCTGAGAGCGATACGAAGACAAAAAGAGCAACAATGCGTCCTCCCGAGAATGCGACTCTGTCAATTTCAACATCTGGGACTTGAAAGTCCGGACCAATCGTTCAGCGGCACCGTTGGACTGAGGCGAAAACGGCGCGGATGTCAGATGTTGAATACCATTGGCCTGGCAGAATGACTGAAATTCTGCGGACATGAATTGTGGGCCATTGTCGGAAACAATAGTCTGCGGAAGACCTTCAATGGAAAAGATAGCAGACAACGCTTGGATGGTGGCGGAGGACGTCGTGGAAGACATCCGGACAACAAAAGGAAAATTACTGAAGGCGTCGACCAGAACCAACCATCGAGCATTCCAGAATGGACCAGCAAAATCAACGTGCAAGCGTTGCCAAGGGGAAGTGGCTTTTGGCCACGCAAAGACTTTCCGCGGCGGTGCGGACTGTTGTTCGGCACATGCCGGGCACGAAGAACACATATTCGTAATCGCAGCATCGATTCCGAACCAAGTACAGTGCTGACGAGCAAGTTGTTTCGTTCGCACTATACCCCAATGTGCTTGGTGAAGAAGCCGTAAAACAGAGGACTGTAACGAACGTGGGACCACGACTCTGGACTGATCATTATCAGAACGCAACAACAAAACACCACGTCGAACAAAAAGTCTCTCCTTGTGAGCAAAAAATCGGCGAACCAACGGATCCTCGATCCGAGACTTTGACAAAGGCCATTGCGTAGCAACAAAACGTAAAACAGTAGCAAGGACAGGGTCAGCAGCTGTGGCTGTAGCGACACGACGAAAATCAATCGGAAACGATTCGACCACTTCATCGGTTTCCGAATCAATGAACATGCAAGCAAGTTCGGAAGAATCGAATGCTTTATCCTCAGCAACAGGCAAACGGGACAACGCATCGGCGTTTCCGTGCTTAGCAGTGGACCGATACAAGATATCGTAGCGGTACTGCGAGAGGAAAATAGACCAGCGAATGAATTTCTGCGCTGTACGTGGAGGTACAGGCTTGGTCGGATGAAAAAGCGATGTCAAAGGTTTGTGGTCTGTGATGATGGTAAAGTGACGACCATACAAGAAATCATGGAACTTAGTAACACCAAACACGAGAGCCAAAGCTTCTTTCTCTATCTGTGAATAATTTCTTTGCGCAGACGAGAGCAATTTGGACGCAAAGGCAATAGGGCGATCATGGGAGCCAACTTTGTGCGCAAGCACAGCACCGATCCCGAAATCCGATGCATCTACCATCAACAAAAGGGGTTTCTGGGGATCGAATGGCGTAAGGCAAGTATTAGAAAGCAACGCCGATTTCAACTGGCGAAAGGCGCGTTCACATTCCGTCGTCCAGACGAACGGAACACCTTTACGGCGTAAGCGATGAAGCGGAGCTGAAATGGAAGAGGCATTGCGCACATATTTATTGTAATAATTAATTTTACCCAACACACTCTGTAGCTGTTTCACATTTTGAGGGGAAGGCAAGTCTTGTATGGCACGGAGGTGCTCTGGACTCGGATGTATGCCTTGGGCATTAATGACATGTCCCAGGTATGGTAAGTCACGAGCAAAAAACACACATTTGTCCTTCCTCAAGCGAAGACCATTTTGCCGCAAGACCTGAAATAATGTTCGTAAATTCGCAAGATGATCTTCTTCTGTCTGTCCGGAGATCACTATATCGTCCAGATAGTTTGCTTAACATTTGCGGAACGCAACGGAGGTCTGCCCAGTTGTTTGTACGTGTCGTGATTGAGCAATGAAACTGCAGCTCCGGTATCAAGCTGGAATGGTATCACTTTGCCTTCAAAGTCTAAGTCCACAAAAAGTTTATTGTTCTGCTGACGACAAGAGCGACCGTTTTGTGCAATTTGAACAGACACTGGTACAGAATCACTTGCTAAGTGACGTGACTTCCGGCGACGTCGACGCACAGTTTTTGTGGGACGAACACAGTTACTGTTAGAGAAAGTGTCACTGGACGAAGTGGAATTAACGACATGAATGTCCATAGGCGAAGGTCCACGAGCCTGAGTGTCCTTGGTTCGATTCCGGCGCGAAGCAAAGGGCCTGGAATGATTGTGATTGTCTGATCTGAGCTTTTTCTGGCAAACACTTTGAACATGTCCTTTCTTATTGCAGAAAAAGCAAATAGCTTGGCGTGACGGGCAATGTTCACGCGAATGTCTAGTAGCACACCGCGGGCACGATTTCACTACATTTGTGGGCTGGCGCGGCACACGTGGCTTAGCGCGCGGCGGCAGCTGTGCGGACGTGCGCGAGGCCCGGTTACCGGGCCGCGCAGCGCGTCCAGCGGGCCGGTTAATGTTACACACGGCCAGCGAAGTTTCAAAAGATTCCTGAGCACAGTCAAGTGTGTCCTGTCTATCCAATATGTCTATCACTTGTTGAAGGGAGGGATTAACTAGTTTCAAAATTTGCTCCCGTATGCGAACATCAGAAACGTTCTGTGCAATTGCATCACGCACCATTGTATCTGAATAAGAAAGACCACAGTCACATTCAAAGGCACAGTCCCTAGTAAGTCCTTGCAATGTTGCTACCCACTCCCTATTAGTTTGACCGGCCGTACGTTTTGTACGAAAGAACGCATACCGTTTTGCAACCACATTAACTGTTTCTTTGAAATAGGCATCTAAGGCAGACAAAATTTCCTCGTAGGACAGAGTTGCTACGTCTCGTCGGGGAAACAATTTCACTATCACACGGTATGTGGACACACCGACACAAGAAAGCAAAAACGGCTGCCGCTCTTTACCTTGAATTCTGTAGGCTGCTAGATGAAAGTTGAACTGGCGAGACCACTCGTGCCAGGTCTCATCGGCTGCCACGTATGGTCGAAAGGGAGGTGCAACAGCGTTTAGTGGCAGCGGTAGCGAAGAAGCGGCGGCGGCCGCATCGGTGTGCAGCGCACGTTGACCCTGGACGAGCTGTCCAAGGGCATCCAGTAACGCCTGCGTCTGCTGATTCTGCAAGCGATAAAATTCGGACAGTACATCTGGAGAATGTGGCGAAGCCATGACACAATTAAATGTAAGCAATCAGAAAGAACTCTTTTATCTCGTCGCCAATGTTGTGTCGGTATCGGGGCCGACACCGTGAAGTTGAGATGGCTGAAAATGCACGCTAGACTAACGCAGACGGGCGTGATGTACTGGAACAGGATACGTAATTAATGTTAGGAAGAAAAGTACGGAGCAGGATTAATACTTATCTTTAATATCATTGTGGTACATCGATCTTGACGATACACAGGAGACTTTAAGTTCAATCACTGTATGGCTAATGCGCCTTGCTAGTTCGTAGCCATTAACTTAGCTGATGGCTATTCTGTCTCTCGGCTAATGAGAGAGAAAGGCTTCGTACATCTGGTCGGTAGCTAGGTTCTCGTACAACTGGGCGGTAGCTAGGTTCTCGTACAACTGGGCGGTAGCTAGGTTCTCGTACAACTGGGGCGAGTGCTCTCTCGTATCACGAGACCTGCCTTGGTGGTGGCGCTAGGTCTGCGATTACACAGTGGCGACACGCGGGTCCGACATGTACTAAATGGACCGCGGCCGATTTAAGCTACCACCTAGCAAGTGTGGTGTCTGGCGGTGACACCACAGGAAATGTGTCGCATATAGGCCGGCGAGCAATGGAATGCGGCCTTAACAAGTGTGTTGGACCGCAATGAGTTAGGACAGTAACAGACGAATCCCGTGGCCTGGCTTGGATAGTCACGTTCGGCGAGTAGGTAATATGAATTTCTCAGATCTTCGGTGTGAATGCGGCTGTCATCAAGTCACGTTTGAAGGGTCGAACAGAGGCCTTTGAGCGAATTGAGAGCTATCGGACGTGTGACTTAATGTGGGATAGGTTGATTGCGCGCGTCTGTTGAGTTACTTTGCTGTGCGTTATTTGGGCAGATTACGAGTACTGATGATGTTTACAGTTATGTGTACTGCATTATTTAGGAGCAGTTTGACGTTGTGCACTGAAATTAGGAGCTGTTTGCGTGTCTGCCGACTGTGGAACATGACACCAGGTATATCAGGACGAGTGTTTTTTGTATGAGAGTGATAGGTATAGTCGATGCGTAAATAAAATGTACGTCAAGTATTTGTGGGACGATATAGAATATGAGAGAGTTCGAGTTGGTTGTTATTTTTTCTACTTGGAGGGTTTGTTAGATCGAGTTAATGAGGTGAGTAGCTACGAGAGCGCGAGGGTGTGGTTGCATCATATCTCCGTCTCTCAGCGGTTAACTAAAGATGGGGTGAGAATGTTCTCAGCTTAGTTACTGGGAGTGTGTTCCGGCCATGTGCTAGGCCGTGTGGATTGAACAACAGTATTAGGGTCTTAGTTTAGCTCGACTATTTATACAGGAGTATGTCCGACGCTAGTGTAAAGGTCCAGACTGTGATGTGGGCGGTCTCGCGCTTGTGGTGTGTGAGAGAGGCAAAGCAGACGATTTTGAGTCATCGCAGGTGACTTAGGTTAGTGGCTTCGTTTGCCACAATTTTCTTGTGTTTGGTAGCGAAACACGAATTGACTATCAGAATTGAAGCTTGGCTTTCATTGTATGGACAGAATGTGATATAAGTTAATGTTGGTTAGTACACGTTAGTGCATGTTAGTAAACAGAAGCAATCATTAGTACATGTTAGCCAATGAACATGGTTTGGTAAAAGGACGTGGTGGTCGGTAGGGACTTTAACTATTTCATTTCAAGTCCAGGTGGGTGTGGCAGTGGCGAAAATTGATTCCCAGTCTAGGTGGACGTGGCAGTTTTCCGCATCAGAGAGGTTAATTAATTGATCAGATTAATCAAATAGTCATGTGGACTTTGTTACATTGATTTGCGAAGATACTAAGCTAGGTGCGCGCGATTCGCCAAGATCCTGGATTAGATAATCGAAGCATGTGGGCTGAGTAATGAGAATCAGGTGATCAGTTAACTTAGTGAGAGCGATCTTTACCTGACAGAGCCACGTGGTCGATTGTGCGTTGTGACGTCAAGGAAGTTTCCAACTCGGTAGAAAAAACATTCCGTTTACCAGAAACATGTAGGAAGAGGTTGAGTGCTAGTGGCTTAGTTTGAAATAATTTTCTTAGGCTGTTGGCGGAAGCACAAGTGAGCTTGGTTTACTGGCAGATTTCAAACTTGGCGCTGGTTCCTAGGAGGAAGAGGTGGTCATCGAAAAGTAGTTGATATTAGGGAGTTGAACACGGTTGAATATGTATATGAAATTGTAAATAGAATTATTTAATATAGCGAGGTGGTGATAGTGAATTAGCAAGCGTTCTCGCTACGAGCAAATGCGCTGTTATATGGTCATGGTGGATTACACTGTCAGTCAAACTCTGGCGCCAAACGTATTCTCTGTACGGCACGCAGTCGACGGGAAACATCGTGTCCGGTGTTGAGTGTTCACGGCCAACCGTTTGTGGCGCCGCTCGCCGCCGCTACATGGCGAGCGTGCTGTGGGGGCTGTGCGTTCATCGTAAACCGCTTGACGTCAGCCAGCCTGGGAGTGGGCTTAGCCGGCCGCGCGTACGTCAGCAGCGCTCTGGAGTTTGTCTGTGTGAGCATGGAGAAGTCAATTGGAACACACCTTTATCATCATAATGTCTGAAATAAAGAGTCATTTTCGAGGTATTTACAGAAGGCTATGTCCGTCGCGTGTATGGACGGTGTGTGACGTAAACAGGGCGGTGGCGCAGCGATTGTACACTTATTACGCGTGCGCGCTAGAGCGAGTCAATTAGCGGGCGTTCTAGTGCCGTCCAAACGTGCTGTTATATAGTCATGGCGGATTCCACTGTCGATCAAACCTTGCCGCCAAAAGTGTAGCACTGCGTTCTCACTTGCACAGGGACACGTGGCGAACGGCTGTGTGAGGTCGGCATCGACATGTTTGAACATGGGACCGGAAGTGTTGCAAGGAAACGGTCGTCCGTTGTGTGATTCAGCTCCGAGGGAGTCAATTTTGGCGGGGTACGTGAGGAGGCGACGGATGCACGTGGTGAGCGTACGAGGGGCCGCTATGAGGTCAAACTCGACAAGTTCCAGTGTGTCCAGCAAAAACATGTTTATGATGTGGGAGCGATGGCTGTGCTCGCCCCCCCCCCCCTTCCCACGCGCTAGTGGCCGTGCGCCTCACGTGACAGGCGTAGGCAGTGTCTCCGCGTGCTGGCCAGGGGGTGGCGAGGATTTGAACTAATTCAGTCGGAGCGCGGACGTAGTGGTGACTGCACTGCGATATCAAAGATGTGTGTGATGACTGTGTTGGAGAACAAGTGATGACCGTACTGTTTGAAATAATGTTTCAGTCCCTTCCCCACTGCAAAATCAAAGGAAGTGAATTACGTTACTATAAGTGCAGTTTATTAATTGATGCGATTATGATAGGGTACCAGTGAAAAAAGATAAGTGACGGAGAAAGCTTGTACATGTGATCAATTATGGTGTTGGGGATTTGAACTTGTGATAGATTTTTGTTATGGATTTAAGGAGAATGGCTTTCTCACCGAGAAAATCAGACATCTTGAATAAATAATAAATGATAATAATACATAGAAGTACAGTTTTCGAGAGAATATCGTGTTGGAATTTGAATTTGGCGCAATTTTCTAGTGGAGGTAGGCTTATAATAATAAATGATAATGAATGATAATAAATGATTATGAATGATAATGAATGACAATGAATGATAATGAATGTTAATAAATGATAATGAATGATAATGAATAATAAACAAAAGTAAGGTTTTGCAGCCATTATCATGTTGGAATTTAAATTTGGAGGGAATTTTCTAGTGGAGGTAGGTCAATAATCATAAATAATAATAAATGATAATGAATGATAATAAATGATAAGGAATGATAATAAATGATAATGAATGATAATAAATGATAATGAATGATAATAAATCATAATAAATGACAATGAATGATAATAAATGACAATGAATGATAATGAATGATAAATGATAATGAATAATAATCGATAGTAATAATGAAGACAAGTACAGACTTTGCATGCATTATCCTGTTGGAATTCAAACTTCCCGCCATTTCTTCTGAAGGTTAGGTTAGTGGACGTAGCACAATTGGACTATTTTCCCGCCAAAATTGAAACTTCCCACCATTTTTTCTTGAGGTTACGTTAGTGGACGTAGCACAATTGGACTATTCTCCCGCCAAAAGCCCCCATCTTGGATGACGTCATGCGACGTTGCCAAGTCTACATGCCACCATCTTGGATGACGCAATCGCCGCCATCTTGAATAAATTTGGCAACAATGCAGCGTGTCCTGGCACATACTTATTCCCCCTACTCACGTTCACTATCGTGTGGCGGTGTTTCCATATTTTAAATGAGCCTTTTTCAGCTGCGGTCTTCGCTAAGTTGATCTTTTCCTTATACAAGTTGTTTCACAATTCGTAGGCTTTGTAATATTTATTACATTCAACTTTCGATTATAACTAACACTTCACAAGAAAGTGTGTGAGAAGTGTGTATTTCTATTGTTTATTGTCAAATCACAATTTATGAAAGATGTTTATATTTTATTAGTAGGATTAAGTAGGAATAATTAATATTTGTCATGTTGGAAATAATTGTGGTAGCAGGGAATGTCTGCACCAAAGTATTGTTGACAAGAGAGACCGCAAATTGATATAATTTTTTAAAAAAAGGCGGAAGAGACTGCGTATGGATACATTTTAAGAAAAGAGCGGGAAAGACCGTGCATTGATACATTTTGTCATGGTAGCAGGGATTGTCTGCACCAGAAAGCATTGTTGGCAGGAGGGACCGCACTTTAGCGTTAGGAAGTCAGTAATAAGCGTGAAGTGAAGCGAGTCGGTAGCAGGTCTGAAGCGAGAGGTTGAGAGGAGCGGTGTGCCTGCCAGCCACTAGCTATGATTTACAAGAGATTGTAAATGGATGTACAGAGATATCAGCTAACTACTATAATAAGAAGAACTAATATTATTGAATAAATTTTATAGAGAAACTCAAGACTACTGAAGGTATATTTGCGCATTGCTAGTTGTAAGATTATTGTAAAAGGTAAGTCTCATTTGAACGTTTGTAAAACCATTTCATTTAGAATATAATTAAATTTTGCCAGCAATATTGCATTTCTAATTATAATCCACCCCAAAAACCATCAACGTATAACTTTGCAAAATTTTTGTTGTTGTCAAGAAAAAGTTTAACTATGAATTACGTAATTTCAGTCAAATTAATTAAAGAATAGCGTCAGCTTTGCTATTAAAGAGTAACGTCAGCTTTGGTAATAAATACAGCCATTTATTATGAAAGCCCACCAGCAGCTAATAGAGTACAGTAAAACAGAGTAAGTATATTCATGTCACAGTTCGATGTAGCAGTCAGATGGCGATCCAGTAACAGTAAAAAAGGTAAGGAACAGTTTTGGGTTATTGCAGATAACGACTGAGGGCCACGACGACGACACATTCTATGTTTCGTCGAAATAATCAGAAAATCACTTTTAATAAGCAGCAATTAAAGTTGTATGCGAAGATTGAGAAAGAGAATAAATTTCAGAGTGACGATTTCATTTGTTAATATTAAGCAAGAGATAGAAATCCTAAGAAAAGGTTAGATAGTTTGTTGTAAAAGGGAAGGTTATCAAAAACACAAGAGGTATAAAGGAGACGGGAAGGTTTTAAGTGCCACTCAAACATTTTTCCTTACGTGTTCAATGTAAGTCCTATTCGTCACACATCGAGTCGATAAGCGAATTCCTGTCAAACATAGATCAGTGTTTCTGGAGTAATTGTTGCAAAATTGCTGTTTCTGAAGTCGAGAAGATCAGCTAGTAGCGCACGGCGTCAAATCGTGTATAAACGTGGAGGTCATGCAAAATCAAGTTTTTTCATCCGGCCACTTGCGACCCATAAAACGGTCGGGTGCAGCATCGTTTAACCATTCGAGTACTGAGTTATGCCAGTGAGGAGGCGGATTTGCAGCTGCACTGATACGCGCATGATACATCTTCACATTTCCAATTAGGTGAAATGCCGACTCATCACTGAAGACGATACGATCCAGAAAATCTTCACCGTCACGCAGCAACCTTTCGTTTGAAAAGTTGGCCGGTAAATCGTAATCTGTAGTCATTATAGCCTCCAACAACTTCCATACGGTAAGGATGTACTTGTAACTGGAATTGCTAATTCATCACTATCCTTTGCGGGGTCACGCATGAAAGATTGTCACCCGTTTAACATGTTCTTCAATCACTCTTGTTCGTTCCATACTTTTCCCTTTCCACATAGACACAAAAAACAGTTTTTCCCTCATTTGATGTATCATTTACAACCTAAGCTGAACGTAATAAATGTTACATAGCCTTAAGGTCACTACATTAATTTTAAAGGACCATTTACTTCCTGTTTGCGTCGTTCTCAGTCCAAATAACTTTACCTTATTACGTCTCGAATTTCAGAGACGCTTAGGATAGCTAATTCCATTCCATACTGGGCATAATCGTAACGCTGAATCTACTGGACTCTGATACCAAAATTGTTAGCCACAGGGCCAAATTCCGTAAAGGATTCGATAATACTGCGTAAGTCTTGAATAAAGTCTCTAAGTTAAAAACATTCCGTTGGCCACCGTAACTAACCTGATAATCTGAGCTATTTAAACAAAGTTATCCAGATCGGCATCAAGGCAGCGCTGATGATTATGACGCCGGTTTGTTACATGTTGCCTACCTTGTGACTGTGATTGCTCTGTGGAGGATAGGAAGTACGAATGAAATCGTACATCAACCTTCAATCTGACAAGCACTAAATGGAGCACATTCACACAATAAAATATAGGAAACACAGCCAGCCTGAGTATTCGGCTTAGCAAAATCCGTTTTATAGTCTGACAACTTTTGAGGCATGTTTGTCATACCTCAGTCGCATTCATAATTGTACAAGTTACGGGCTTTTGGTTAAGTAGAATAAAACATTGGAACTAATGCTCAAATAAATTGTAACAATATTAGTAGCACTCATAGGGCGCCCGAATGCTCAAATTGGGTTTTAGGGATGGTGCGGAGTCAAAATTGATGGTTGAAATTTCGGTGACAACAATATAACCTTTTCGGGGATATAACACTTTAAAGTGATCTTTTGAGATAATAGTTCAGTCATTACTGCAGTTACCAAGACTAAGACTATAAGGAGGTGGTCAGATGCTACATCAGACTGTAAATGGTGGCAAACAGGAAGCAGCATCGTAGTTGAGTGGGATAACATCTTGTGGTCATGACGACTTCTGTCAATGCATTTTTTTGTGCTGTTCTTCCTGATCGTTATCATGCTTAAATGCCCTATAAGTTCTAACAGCGACGACCTCAAATGGACCGTCCCATATTGACTGTAGCCAGATCTCATGCATATGCAACTTCACACTTATGCGAGCTTTCACTGCCGCTCTATGGACAGATACTGTCTGGGTATACCTCTAACACGCACTTTAACGATTTTTCTTTTTAAGAAGGACCGCCTTAAAATAAAAGTATGCCATACCTGACGACTCATGGCCATATACTCTTTACAACTGATTTTTAAGACACCTTGTGGTGTTTTAAATCGCTGGAAACACATCGATGCTTTATTTATACTGTACAAAGTACATTATTTAACTGTTAAACACGGAATATCTAACTTCAGCACATAATTTACAGTATTGCCCTGAGCCAGCGTTTTACTATAAACAACCCACTATGTGTCTCCATCAGTGTCATTATATGCTAATAAAAAATATCCTACATTGTACAATCAAGCTGCATACAGGAAGTATATTTAGAGTCTTTGCAGATGGTTTCATTCCATCTTCTATCGGTCGTTTCTCGTCATCTACAGCATTATGCTCCATTAAATATTTCCAGTGTGGTGATTCAAGTGACCAGGCTTAGTTTGAAAATAGTACCACGTCAGAAAATGCGCAAGAATGAATCTTGTGTACGGATATGTAATATAATGCATTATTATAAAACGGAACTGGTATGACATCCATTTGGAAATCGAATGGTCTCTCCTTGGTCGCCGAAAACATAATAAAAAATTAAATTACTGGTGAGATGGCCCCACATTGGTCGCTAATATGTTGAGAATTTAAATTAATAATTTGGGAAAAATTTACATTCATTATAATTTTATACGCTTCGTCCATACAGAACAAGATTACAGCCATTCTACTTGGACATACTGACGTCTCGGTAATTGTATACTTCGCAACGGGGGATTAAACACTTCTTCTCATCGCGTAGCAGAATCGGCGTTACGTGCGGGCGTGGTGAGCTGTTATGATGGTGGCCCACTGTATCACTCTCCCACCGAATCTCTCTTGGTGTTGCGCAGCTATTGGTAAACTGCAGGCAGCTTTCATCATGTATGTGGGATATGTTTGGAGGCGACACACACAAGGAGACTGCTTAGTTTTGATAGAAATAAACGTGGGAGTTCGAGATAGCCAAGCGTTACAAATAGCAGCACTTTTGACGGGGGTTGGGCGAAGCATGAAACATATATGTTATCACAGCTTCCAGGCAGCCGTTGGGGCAGTGGAAAGAGAACAGAACTGTAATTCGAGAAAACTTCTTTCAGTTTTTCAGTTTTTACATTACACAGCAAATCAACCAAAGTAATGATCAATATATTGTACATGGTAATAGTATAATAAAAAAAGTAAAGACAAAGGAAAATTTGGTATTGCAAGTAAATTTCGAGGCAGTGACTTTAAGACGTAAATGAGAACTTCGTACAATAATTTAACTAATTGTGTTGTTTTGTTGTTAATGATTTATACATGCTGGGAAAGACAACAGAGCTGTAATAAGAGAACACTTCTTTTCATTTTTCAGGTTTTCGTTACACTGCAAATAAGCCAAAGTAATGGTCAATATACTGTATATGCTAATAGTTTCATATAAGTAAAGTAAAGGCAAAGGAAAATTTGGGACTGCAAATAAATTTCAAGGCAGCGATTGTAAGACGTAAATGAGAACTTCGTACAATAATTTAACTCGTTTTCAAATTTTTCTGGTGATGATTTATACGTGCTGGGATGACATTCATTGTAAAAACGGGGAAACAGTAATTTTATCGGCATCTTGCATATGTTATAAACGCTGCATTTTGTTACATGGGTGTTAGCCTACATTCCTAAGAGGTACTGTCTCTTCCCACTGTTCCATAACAAACCACGCGTAACACATCATTTCACCAAATACTGATAGGCGAGGATAGCTATTGATATAAACTGGAACGTAATTTGATGCAGTCTTCTCAGGGTGTGATTTCTTTTCCTCTCTCTCTATGCGAGAGAGACAGTTTTGAAGCTTTTTGAGCAGATTTTCACTATCTAGTGATCAAAATAGACGTTTCAGTGTTGCACACCAGCAGATTTCTGAAGTGATGGGGGGTGGGGGGAGGGGTCACCATAACGTTCTTCCATCATCATGAAATCTTGAAAAATCTCTCGCCACAAGTCAGTTAACAGAATAAACTGGTTCTGCTGCACGTAAGGCTTCATCACGACTATCAAAAAAATTTTGGATAAGGCTATTTTTATGTCCCCCACGTATTAACGAAGTAATGATGACATCCCTATATTTCGCCGCCTATTCATTCACCGGTCCAAAATCTCTATTTTGTCATGCCATAACGGAACGCAGAGTCCGCAGTTGCGTGGAGAGGGCGATAGAGCCAGGGGATCGGTCGTACGTGATTTTGTGGAGCTGCGAATACAGAACGTGTGTGCATCCACGGGAGAGAGAATGTTTTGGTAGTCAAGACGTTCAAGAGCGGCCGCTAAATTAAATGTAATGGCACATAGCTCGCTTCGTATGTGAAGTGTGGACTTGAGAGCAGACAGTGTGTTCCGAATCGGACGCGTCGCGAGTGGTTACATGATACCTGATATGGCACCTTGCAACGATTAATATAGGTTTTGTGGTGGTCAAGTAATTAATGAAGTAAGAATAATAACGTACTGCCCGCGAGAATGAGAGCAAAGTTGAGCTATGGACACGCAACGGAAATATCTAACAGAAATATAATATCTAGCGGTTACGAATGAAAATTCGTAATAGGGAGTACTATTACCCCTTCTGACTCTTATCGGAATTTTGCGGCAGAGAGAATTTGCAAGAGTACTCCGCGGATATGAGTATGGGATACATTGCTGTTGTGAAAGAAGTTGGGCCTTTAGCTGCCTTCTGAAACTTGGAATGGATTTCGTTTGTCTGATATTTTGTGGAAGACTCTTCCAGAGTCGGGTTCCGGATACAGAGAATGATTTAGAGAACATGGCAGTGTTATTTGCTGGTACAGAGACGATCTTTCTGTGTTGATAGCGAAGGTTTCTGCTGTGCTGTTCAGACGTTAGTACAAAATATGACGATAAATAAGAGAGAGTGCAGTGTTTGAGAAGGTGACGGAGAAAGCATAGGGTGTGATAGCCTTTACGTTTATTGGCGCGAAGCCGTGATAATTGTTTGTAGGAAAGGATATGGTCGGAAAAGCGAATGTCAAAAATGTGTCATACACAAGTATTCATCACCAGTTCCAACCTGCGTGAGCTTTCAGATGAAAGTCCTGTGAGAATAGCATCACCAAAGTCGAGTAAAGGGAATATAAGTTACTCTACAATCTTCGTTTAAAGTTAGAAAGAAAAGACTTTTTTATATTTCTATAGCGAGGGAAATGACGCTGATACCTTCTTACAGACTGCAATTGTATGTTCAGTTCAGTCTAGATGATGGTCCAGAATTATTACCAAGTCCTTTGCAGAAGAAAAAAGGATATTTCCGTACCGTTTAGGATTAATGGCAGGAGAGATTCTCTGTACTGTGGAGTAATGAGTCTTTTATGAGCGACTAAGATTGTTTGCATGTTATATGGGCTAAGCTTCAAACCTAATCTCTACAGCCAGTCTGACAAGGCATGAAAATTAACATTTACATACTTGATGGCTGTTCACAAGTTTGTTGTGTTTGCAGTTGGATAAAGCTGGAGATTTTTCGGCGTATAAGTGATATCTAGAGTGGCAGAGACTAGCTGAGACGTCATTAATATATAATCAGAATAGTAGCAGGCCCAATACTGATCCTTGAGGGACTTCTCATGCTACATCGTTCCTTTTTTGTTCCAACCACTACACACTGCAATCGCAATATATGGTATGAGTAGAACCATTCTATACCACTTGAAGAAAAGTTTAGCAAATAAAATGTCGAAGTCACCGTGTGGAAGGCTTTGCTGAAGTCTAAAAAGCACATACTATTCGTCTGCTGTTTGTCCATGGCTTGTTTCGAATCGTCAGTAACTTCTATAATAGCAGTCGTCGTACTGAGTTTTGCCGGAAACCGGACTGGTATTCGTATGAAAAGTTATTTGATGTTAAATAGTTAGTGAGCTGTCCGTGAACCTATATATTCGAAAGCCTTGGATAGTGTTGGTATTATGCAAACGGGTTTGTAGTCGGAGGGTTCTTCGGCAGGTTCCTTCTGTGGTAATGGTTTTATGACTCACTTCTTCCAGAATTGTTAAATGGTCCTTTATTATGGGCAGCAGTGGATCGACGAGAAAATGGATCATTTGCAGTGAAATATTGTCGTTTTCTGTAGCTGTAGAACGAATTCGCCCAATTGACTTTCTTACTGTGTTAGAGCTCAGAGTCTGCTGAAAGAATTTCTCGTATCGCCTACCACTCATACATTAATGGAATCGATAGTTGTGTCCTTCTGTGGTTCAAAATGGTTCCAATGGCTCTGAGCACTATGGGACTTAACATCTGTTGTCATCAGTCCCCTAGAACTTAGAACTACTTAAACCTAACTAACCTAAGGACATCACACGCATCCAAGCCCGTGGCAGGATTCGAACCTGCGACCGAAGCGGTCACGCGGTTCCAGACTGAAGCGCCTAGAACCGCACGTCCACATCCGCCGGCGTCCTTCTGTGTTGCCAAAATATACATGTCGGCATTGCGAAATACTCATTTAGGTCTTCAATAGGAAGTTGACGTATAGAGGTCGGCGTTGTGAAATACTCATTTAGATCTTCAGTAGGAAGTAAATGTTCAACAGCAGATTTAGGTTTGCCTATTCCTAGGCCCTGCAGATTTTTCCACAGTACGGCAGATCTGAAAGTCGTCAGCTAGCGAGTGGGCATACATGAGTTTTGCATCCTTTACGCATTGACTTATTCGGTTGCGTAGCTGCTTGTATGTGATATGATTATCAGATGTCGAATATATCCTGTATGTTGCTTTTCTGACACTCATGAGGTGTTTGACATGACCTGTGAGCCGCGGCACAGGTTTTCTTCTTACTCTTACTGATTTTAAGGGAGCATTTTATCGTACAATTGGAGACTTTGTTATTGATGTCGACGTTATTCCCCGCTGTTGTGTGCTAAGAAGTACCTTGAGCGTCTGCTGTAATCTCAGACAAATTTATGCGCCGGTTTATTCTTTGGGTACTAAAATTAGTAATTCATTATTACTACAACATGAGGAGATAGGTTTGTTACTGAAATCTGATCAGTGTGAATTACTCTGTTTGGAGGTTTGGTCTTGAATATATCGATGAACATATGAGTGTTTGATGTAAGGTGAGTGGAATGAGAGTGAGGTTTGAGCAGTAAAATATGTGAATAAATTGTTGATATCTCCAGCTAGAATTTCGTGCTCATACGAAGGTTGAAGATTTGACATTACGGACTGGAAATTGGAGAGCTCTCCGGCTTCATGTGGATTTTATATTACGCGCATGAGACACTTTCTGTTAAAAGTTTTAAGTTCAAAGAACTCGTATCCGGGCTGTTTGTCCTCGTTATTGGACGTGAGCACGAACTTTGGGAACAAATTTGCTGCCACACCGCCCCCTCGTCTGTATCATCTGTCAAGAAAATAGCCATGTAGACTTAGGGAACTGAAGGGGATGTTAGGCGTCAGCCATGTCTCTGCCAGTAGTATGACGTGAAACCTGAGGTCCTGAAATATGCAACGGTGGGCTTGTAAGAACTGCGCATTTGTGTGGGCGATCTGTACCGCAGAGGTGTCCCGAGGGTGCTCCGCTATTACCGTAAAAGTGGAAAGGGTGGCTGTCCCAGAGGAGGACACGTTCCAGGGCCTTGCGCAATGGCGGGAGAAGAGGATGGAGGGGTGCACGGAGTTGGGTGCAGGCGGGCAGGGAGACGGAAACAAATTGGGAGTTTAAAGGTCGGGGAGACTTGTCTGACATAAAGCGTGACGTACAAAGGTGCAGGGTTTCCCTGAGGAACGAGCAGCACGACCACAAAACAAGCAAAGTAAAGGAATATGACAAAATGGTAATGAAAGAATGATTATACTGAAGAAGTAATGTAAGAGGAAGGAAAACGTGCAATAAATCATACATAATCTTATAGGAAAGCAGAAGGAGCAGCAGAGGAACGGTATACCTAAGATGATGTTACTTTTGATAGAAAATGATAAATTGGTTGTGAATAAATCGTCTGAAACAAGGAAATGGTAGAATAACGAGATAATAGCGAGGTATAACTGCATACACAATTGACATCTACACTACCGGCAACTAAAATTGTTACACCAAGAAGAAATGCAGATGATAAATGGGTATTTATTGGACAAATATATTATACTAGAACTGACATGTGATTACATTTTCACGCAATTTGGGTTCATAGATCATGAGAAATCAGTACCCAGAACAACCACCTCTGGCCGTAATAACGCCCTTGATACGCCTGGGCATTGAGTCAAACAATGCTCTGAAAGCTAATCATATTCATATCACAGCATCTTCTCCCTGTCGGTTAAATTTCGCGTCTGTAGCACGTCATCTTCGTGGTGTAGCAATTTTAATGGCCAGTAGTGTAGTTATAGAATTAAAATTAAAGGGGCATAATGATAATGACAGTAAAGCAATTCCAAGTAGAGTACCCTAAAATAAGATGTTTGTTTACAAAAATAATTAGTACTAAGAGTAAAACTAAGCAGAGAAAATAGTGTTGTTAAAGAGAACTGTTTTGAAGATAAGAGCTAAAATGGTGCAAATGGCTCTGGGCACTATGGGATTTAACGTCTGAGGTCATCAGTCCCCTAGAACCTAGAACTACTTAACCCTAACTAACCCAAGGACATCACACACGCCCATGCCTGAGGCAGGATTCGAACCTGCGACCGTAGCGTTCGCGCGGTTCCAGAGTGAAGCGCCTAGAAACGCTCGGCCACTCCGGCCGGCAGAAGAGCTAAAAAGTGGAGTGTTTGTATACAGAAATAACCAACACAAAGTACTGACAATGAGCCGAAAACAGCAACAGATAAAGACTGGAAAACTACATTTAAGGATAGTAGAACAAAATCAATTGTTTGTTTACGTTAGATCATTCTGAACTCGCACAGCATAGGATTTCAAGTTCCGTGTTGCTGTTCACTGAGTGCTTTTCAGCAGCTGTCTTAGCTATTATTCTGCCATCTCCCGTCCACACATCCTGCAGTCCAAACTGAGAGATCGCAGTATTTGCTCGAAAGACTTCAAAGCGTTCCCGATAAGGCAAAAATTTTATCATGATAGGCCTAGGTTCCAGAATGAGATTTTCACTCTGCATCGGAGTGTGCGCTGATATGAAACTTCCTGGCAGATTAAAACTGTGTGCCCGACCGAGACTCGAACTCGGGACCTTTGCCTTTCGCGGGCAAGTTTGGAAGGTAGGAGACGAGGTACTGGCAGAAGTAAAGCTGTGAGTACCGGGCGTGAGTCGTACTTCGGTAGCTCACGTGGTAGAGCACTTGCCCGCGAAAGGCAAAGGTCGCGAGTTCGAGTCTCGGTCGGGCACACAGTTTTAATCTGCTAGGAAGTTTCATAGGCCTAGGTTTTTTGAAATCTGGCTTCCTAGGTCTTATCAATATCCATTTCCGAAATGTTAATGCCTAATTTCTTACGGGCGATGTTGAAGAACAATTCGTCTGTATTTTCACCAGGTTCTTCAGGTACACCAAAGACTATGAGATTACTACGTCTTCGGTATTGTTCAATCTCGTCCGATCCGTCAACCACATGTTTTTAAGAATACGTAGTTCTCGCTAACTTCGGCACGGGACTGCTCTAGGGCATTAAACTTGCTCTTGTTGAGTTCAATAGTGCTCTGTATTTTCTCAAGCGCAGCGTTCGAGACGGATTCAGTGATGGCTTGCACCACTAGGTCTAACGTATCGGTGGTCTCCTGTATGCGGACGAGCCCACCGATGTCCGCTGGGACCACTACTGCCGGGACCTGCTGGGCTGCCGCGCTATTGTCACTGCACGCTGCTCGTCGTTTTGCCATTATTATGAAGGTACACACGCGAGGGAACCAAAGACGGAAGTGTATCAAGGTGTGATTCTCAGAGATTCACAACAACGGCACTGCTAAGGGACTATCTTAAACTGGCGAGCTGTATCGGGCGCTGTTCGCTCATTAGGCGCCGTATTAATTACAGCATTAGAAAGGGTACTTTTGCTCTTTGATGCTGACTTACTTGCCATTTGGCTTCCTGAGCACAGAATCCACATCGTCATCAAAACTTGAGCATTCGGACTACTACCATATTACCAGATAATTATTGGACACACCTACGTATATATTATATACACCCGAGGTGCGATCAATAAGTATGCAACATCTCGGCCAGTTTCGGCTGAGAAGTGCGGAATTTGTTATAGTACACCGCGGAATATTCCCTCTTCATCCCCTATAGCTTCTTGAAGCTCCAAAAGTTGGCGCCGCTATACGCAGCCTTCAAAATTATGTTTGTAACAGAGGTTCGAAGCACAGAGGTGTCATTTGATTTCTTTTGGGCGGAAAAAACAGAGCGTTGCAGGTATTGATACGCCATTGTAGGTGGTCTAAGAAAACATAGTAGGCCGGCCGCGGTGGTCTCGCGGTTCTAGGCGCGCAGTCCGGAACCGTGCGACTGCTACGGTCGCAGGTTCGAATCCTGCTTCGGGCATGGATGTGTGTGATGTCCTTAGGTTAGTTAGGTTTAAGTAGTTCTAAGTTCTAGGGGACTGATGACCACAGCAGTTGAGTCCCTTAGTGCTCAGAGCCATTTGAACCATTTGAAAACATAGTAGTGAACAAAAGCACTGTGAGTCGTTTGGGAGAGGAGACTGTCATCAACGCAACAGTGTCACGCTAACCTGTCCGATCTCTCACTTGCCGGCCGGCCGCACACGGCTGTCATTCCTGCAATGTTGCGAATTATGGACACTCTTATTGGAGGTTATCAACGGATCACAAGCAAAGATCTCGCTGCTCAATTGCAGGTCTCTGTTGACAGTGCTGACACACTCATCAGCCAGTTGGTGTACTCAAGTCTTGCATTCTCGCAGCCTAACAGAGGACGAGTAACGAAGGACCATCTGTGCGGGATGGACTGTGCGTTGCACGGCTGATAGTGAAAATTTTTTGTCGAACACAGTCACAGGCGATGAAATATGGGTCACCACTTCTCATCATACACAAAACGGCAGTCCTAGGAATGGCACCACACCCTGTCCACAGCCTCAAACTCAGCCGATAAGTCATGCCGTCGGTATTCTGTGACTCTGAAGGGGTTATTCTGTTTGGTGTCCTCCTCCTGCTGCTAGCATCAACGCGGATGTCTTTTCAGCTGACCTCAGAAAACTGATGAAACTATTCCATCATTCTCGTCACCATCAAAATACTTCTGTCCACCGGAGAAAAGCTCAGAAAACTTCATTGGACTGTTCTTCCTTACCCAACTTACAGCTCCGATCTCGCACCTTCCGACTGCCAGCCTTTTGGGCCAATGAAGGATGCACTCCGCGGGGAAGAGTACGGGGATGATAGGGAGGTTATTGATGCAGCCAGACAATGCCTCCGACGGTGACCATTAGTATGGTACCGTGGGAATATACAATCAGTAAGGAGGCGTATGGCCGTCGCATTGAATATAGGTAATGTTGATAAATAGGGTTTTATAGCGAAAACAGTGGGGAATATTATAGTCTACCACACAGAACCAATTAAGACTCCTGATACACTACTGCGACAGGGTCGTTTTCTTTAGGTGGTTGTTAGTAGTTCTCTCAACAGTTTTTGTAGGACCACCACCGATACTGCGACACACTGAATGAGATAGTAAACACCGCATCTTTTGAGCGTAGTCCTGCTTGCCCAAAAACCACTGTAGCATAGCTCTTGTCCACCGATAAAATATCGATTTCCAGATCTAATTTGAATGGACGTAAAGCAGCCCTCTGAGCTGCTGCTATGTTACCGTTGCGTGAACGATCCCAACTCAACACACGACATGCTACTCTCCTAACCTCCTCTACAACATCAAGATATTAAGATTTATGCCGCTAATCTCTTCATCCTTATCAATCCACCTAAATTTTACCATCCTTGTGCAGTACCACGTCTCAGATGCTTCGAGTTTCTTTTCTTCCAGTTTTCTCACAGTCCACTACTCACTGCTATACAAAAATGAGCTCCAAACGTACAGTTTCAGAATTTTTTTCTCGTATTAACGTCTGTGTTTCATACTAGTTCACTACTTTTGGCCATAAATGCGTGTGTTACCTGTGCCTGTGTTACCTGTTCATTATATCCTCCATTCTTCATACGACTAGTGTATTTTGGTTTCCGAGAGGTGATAAACATGGCTACAGAAGAAACACAGTAGCAACGTTGTCATGTAAATGGACCGACATACTATCACTCATAAATACGAAACAATTTGGTTGGACAGAGATCTAAATTCGCTGATTTCACTAAAGTTTTGTAATTAATTTTTCTTTCACACAATTTAAGTGCATTTCCTATAGTACCACCAGTTTGCAGAAAAGTGATTTAAAGAAAGAAAGACGCAGAGACCAGTACTCTATCCTATACTTCAGAATTCTAGTAGAAATGAAACGCTAGTGATTAGGATCTGAGCGGGTGCATTATGGTCGGCACGCTCTTTTGTACTTCAACACGTATACACCAGGTGCTGGCAATACATTCGTCTTACCTGTTACTTTCATAATAACACAAGCACGTCTCACCACCGCAAACACTCCATGCACATTTATATTACACAGATATACACATGGAGTTTTATCATAGGGAAGAAGCAGGCAACAAAATATTACATTTTATGACAGGTAGTCAGAAGACAACAGTAAACGACATCTAGCAGAATCTCTCTCAATATGGTAATGCAGATTTCTGGCGTTTGGTACAAATTCCTTTCAGCAAAATTCTAGTATACGAAAAATAAGAAGACCACTGTGACCCACTCAGTCATCTCCCTAAGAACAACGAAACTTAATTAATAAGTAACTGACTTGGGAATAGAGGTGCATTTCGTTATGTTTTCTAGTTAGACGATAAGTAAAATCCACAAATTAATCAACAACGTTTGATGAAGAAAGGAGGATGCTACTGCAATAACGCCGAGCGAAGTAAATCATTATCCGACAAGCAGAATTGCAATCCCCATTAAGGAAATGACGTAGGAGAGCGTCGATTCTGCTTTAAGCCGTGAGCTATAAAAAGCTATGTCGCGTCACCAAGCGATCTCGAGATCCATTATCATCAGTCTGTTTAATTGAAACGATTCCGGGCTCTTATTTTGCACTAGTTTCTGATCACTCTACTGAGTAACGCAGAAAACGGCGAGCTGCCAATAATAGCTTCGACTGCTGGTGGACTAGCAGTTTCGTGCTTACATGAAATGAGAGTGATCACCCCATTGTTGCGTTACGAGAAATAGTGTTCCAGGAAATGCATTTCAGAAGAGTACTAGCGAAGCAAAGAAAATTAATATTTTAACAGCATTGCATGTATCTAGATAACAGAAGTTTCAGCTATAATGTGTTACGAGTTAAAGGAACAGGACACTAAACGGAGTCAAAACGTTTGAACAAGCAAGATGAAGAAATTCAGCTATGTCTGTAGGTCACAAAACCGTTACACCGGTGGAGTAACCTAATGACAGCAATAATCCTGACTCTTGATGGTCTGACGTTAATTTTGACATCTTTCTTCCAGAATATAAGTCGTGAGTTCCGACAACCGTGGAATATTACCAGACGATCAACGAAGTTTTTCTTCTCAAATGAGGTCAGAATTTAGCCTTTCACGTCGTAAATTCATTATTTAGATTAACATGACTGGGACTTCATCTACATATGATTACTCTGGAATTCACAATTAAGTGCCTGACACACGGTTCATTGAAGCACCTGTAAGCTATTTCCCTACCTTTCCACTCTCGAACAGAGGGCGGGAAAAACGAACACTTAAATATTTCCGTGTGAGTTCTGATTTCTCTTATTTTATGAGAGGATGACCATTCCTTGCAATGTAGGTGGACGCCGACAACACATTTTCACACTCTGGGGAAAAAGTTGGTGACTGAAATTTCATGAGAAAACCCTGCAGCAACGAAATTCGCCTTTGCTTTAATGATTGACACCCCACTTCATGTATCATATGCTCGGCACAGTTTCTTCTCTTTCGGAGTAACACGAAATTTTGAAATTTATTGGCGTCCTACGTAAAGCCCATGAGATGTGTACGCCGCACTGCACAGCACTACTCCAGAAGAGGGTGGACGATCGTGGCTAAGGCAGTAACTGTAGTAGAACTGTTGCTATTCCTACGTGTTCTGCCAATAATCGCGGTCTTTGTTTGCTTTCCTCACAATATTATCTATGTGAACGTTCCAGTTTAAGTTATTCTTAACTGTAATTCCTAAGTTTCTAGTTGAATTTACAACCTTCAGGTTTGTATATATTGTCCTGTAACCGAAAATTGGCTGATTCCTTTTAGTTCTCATCAGGACGATAGCACATTTTGCCTTACAGAGAGTCAATTGGCACTTTTCGCACCATACGGATGTCCTGTCTGAACCGTTTGGTCATTTGTTTTGATTATCTGATGACTTAAAAAGATGGTAACCGACAGCATCATCTGCAAACAATCCAAGAAAGCTGCTCATATTGTATCCCAAAACCCTTTGTGTGGATAAGGACCGGCAGAGGTCGCATAACAGTTCCTTGGGCAACGCCAGATATTATTCCATTTTATTCGATCACCTTCCGTCAGTTACTATGAACTTTGATCAGTTGCTATGAACTGTGGACTTTCTCACATACAAATCACGAATCCAGTCACACAAGTGGAACGATACTCCATAGGTATGAAATTTTTTTAAAAGTTGCTTGTGAGGAACGGTGTCCAAAGCCTTCTGTAAATATAAGAAATCAGTTTTTCATCCCCTGTCGATAGCACTCATTACTACGTGAGAGTAAAGAATTAGCTGAGTTTCACGAGAACGATATTTTCTCAGGCCGTGTTGGTTATTTGGAAATAAATCCTTCTCTTCGAGGTAACCCACAGTATACGTTCCAAAATCCTACTGTAAATCGACGTTAGCGATATTGATCTGTAATTCAGCGGATTACTCTTATTTCCTTTCTTTGGTATTGGTGTGACGTTTGCAACTTTCCAGGCGTCAGGTATGGACCTTTCTACAAGCAAGCGGTTGTATATGACAGCTAAGTATGGAGCTATTGTATCCGCATACTCTGGAAGAAACCTGACTGGTATACAATCTGGTCCGGTATCCTTAAGTCATTTAAGCTGCTTCGCTACACTGAAGATACCTACTTCTATGTCAATCATGCTGACAGTTTTTCTTGATTGAAATATAGGTGTATTTACGTCATCCTCTTTGATGAAGGAATTTCGGAAAAATGTGTTTGGTAACAGTGATTTAGTGGCACTGTCATCCGTAACGTCAGCATTGTTATTGCAGAGTGTGGGTATTGATTGTGTCTTTCCGCAGGTGTACTGTACGTACGACCAGGAGATCTCTGGATTTTGTGCCACATTTAGAGATTCTTTGTGTAAACATCTGATCATTTTCGCTTTAGATTTCATATTCTATATTGTACTAGAACGTACTAAATAGAAGTCTACATACATGAGTTGTGGTTACGAAAGATGAAATATGTAGCACTCTTTAACTTTCAGACTGTTTGAGAGAATCTCGTTAAACATACAAAATTAAGAGCAGAAATTGGAGGCGACGTAACCCGCCAAATGTAGACCGGGACGTCTGTGGATTTATTAAGGACTATCTAGTCTTTCGAAGTACTTGCGAACAAATTTTCTGAAAACTGTCTCGTGCAACTAGTTCGGTAGCCAACACCCAATGAAAATATCTTAGAGCTTGCACCTATAAACAGGCTGGACGTTCTAGACAGTGTAGGTTACTGATCATAATGTCGTTATACAATCCACGGTTACTGATGTTAATAAACCGATCAAGAACGCTACCAGAGTGTTTTGCTAGAAAGAGCAGAAATCAGTTGTTAGCGTTTCATTTAGACACTGATTTTACATCAGTTTCAGCAAAAAGAACGTACAGGAATTATGGGCGACATTTAAACACACTTAATCTTGTTCTGAAGAACTGAGTGCCTAGTAAGTGGGTTAAGAACGGAAAACACCAGCCGTGGTTTAACGACGAAATTAGGAAAGAGCTCAGAAAGTAAGGGCTGTTGTATTCTCGGTTGAAACGAGAACGCTCAAATGAGAGAGGTAAAGTCAGTAGAGATTCATGAATCTGTGAAAAGATCTCTAAGGGCGAAGAAAACAACGACTGCAACCGTCACACACTGGCAAAAGATCCGGGAGAGAAGTCGAGATAATTCTGGTCACGCAGGAGAATCTTACAAAGATACTATCGTTTGACCATCGTACGGACTCCCGCATGGCAGACATAGTAATGAGCGTCTCCATGCAGAGAAATAATTCAAAGGTTGAAAACAAAAATGCCACCAGGTCTGGATGGGATCCCAGTTCTCAGTGGCATTGGCCTCTTACAGAGGGTACTCTACGCCATTGGCATCTTACTTAACTACCAATTACCACGATTTTTTCCCACAGTGATGTCCCAGGCGACTGAAGAATAGATGATTCCCGTGTAGAAAATAGTAAAAGAACGGACCCGCAAAATTGTAGACCAGTATCCCTAATATCCGGTTGCTGCAGAATTTTTTAACACATTCGAACTAAGAATATCATGAAGTTTCTTGAGACTGAGAACCTTATGTCCACGAATCAACATGGACTTACAAAGTCTCTATCGTGCCCGTTTCTCACATGATATACTGCGAACTAAGGATGAAGGGTAACAGGCAGATTCCGTAGTTTGGATTTCCGGAGAGCATTTTAAACGGTGCTCCACTGCAGACTGTTAACAAAGGTATGAGCACATGTATTAGGTTTCCAGATATGTGAGTGGCTCGAATACTTCAGTAACTGAACACAGAATGTTGTCCGAGACGGCGCATGTTCATCAGAGACACAGGTATTGACTGCCCCAAAGTAGTGTGATAGGGCAGCTATTATTTTCTGTATCCAGTATGAAATCGGGCTTGCATGTGATGATTGTGGCAGGTAAGGCGAACGGTCTACTTCATTTTTTTTGGAGAATTGTGGGAAACTGCGGTTGATCTGTAAAGAAGGCAGCATGTACAACGCTAGAGCGACCTTATTCTTGAGCAAGGCGCGAGTGTTTGGGATGCACACACTGTCGGATAAAACGAAGACATCGAAGCAATTCAGAAGTGGGCTATTAGATTTGTTACTGGTAGGTTCTAACAACATGCAAGTGTTACGGAGATGCTTCGGAACTGAAGTGGGAATCCATGAAGGGAAGGTCACGTTCTTTTCGAGAAACACTACTGAGAAAATTTAGAGATCCGACTTTTGAGACTGAATGCAGAACGATTCTGCTGCCGACAGCCCACATTTCGCGTAAGGCCCACAAAGATGAGATACGAAAAATTAAGTCTCATATGGAGGCATAGACAGAGTTGTTCTTTCATCGCTGTATTTCAGAGTAAAACAGGAAATGACTGAAAGTGGTGCGGGGAAACCTTCCACCATACACCGTACGGTAGGTCACGGAGTACTTATATAGCCGTAGATGTAGTTTAAAAAAGCTCCTTACAGTCCTCTTCAATTGAAAAGAGTGTGCCCCACACATTGAAGATGGATTAAATTGCACAAGTAGCCCTAACAATAATAACGTTACAGCTTAGACATGCGGATGTGAACGCTCTCACATGTGAAGGCTACAGTTTACTAGTACAGCATGGCAACTGAATGTGTGAATTCAGGCTCTGCTTGTTTGATGGAAAACTGCACATAACTGTGTATCTCCAAAATACCGTTGATTAGCACGCAACCTTACTTATCGTGTCAATATAGAGTGATTACCCAAAAAATAAGGCCACTGGCCATCGCGAGATTACAAACGTCCTGGTGGCGTTAAGTCCACATGAGGCAGTATGGACAGTGTATAAGCGGAGAAGAAGGAATTAGTGAAACATCTAGCGCTAATATGGACCTCAAACGGGGAAATCAAAAGGCATAAGGGACTTTAACAAAGGGTACATTTTTGAGATCCGCCAGCTGGGAAGCAGAATTTTGGAAAGAATCTTCTTGGCTGATCTAGTTCTACTGTTGTGAGCATCTGTGGCACAGTGACGCACATCCACCCTATAACAGACGTTGAGATCGGTAGCATACCTTCTCTTTGAAGTAGAGTAGGCGGAGATTTGTAGCCGGTCTGGCAAAGTAGTACAGTTCTTTTTCAGGCGCAATTATTTCGGAGAACATCGTTCAGACGACGTTGCCGAGCAAGAGGCTCCGCTGAAGACTTCCTTTACACATTCCCATGTTGACCAAACGAGTCGTCAACTACGACAGCAACGGACACGAAATCATTGAGATTGGACCAGATCGCACACGGCGAGATTTTCTACAGCTAATCTACATGCTTGCCAAACCCTAACGTGACCAGCAATTGCGCCGGATCTCTCCCTAGTTGAAAACTTTGGAACATTATGTGCAGGGCCCTCTAGGCATTTCAGGATTTTGATATCTAACGCATTAATTGGACAGAAGGATATCCAACAGCTACATCAATCAATGAAAAGCAGAATCATGGCTTCCATATGGGCCAGAGGTAATCCAGCGGGATCTCTTTCTGTATATCTGTTCTACTCTCCAGCGTGACCAGAATTTTCTCGGGGTCTCGGCCAGATCCTTTGCAAACGTATGAAGGTTACTGTTATTGTATGCTTCCCGCGTAGGATTTTTCACAGACACACGTGTATCTACAAGTCTTCGCCCGTCGTCATTTGCGCGTTCTCTTTTGAACGAGAGTACAACAGTTCTTACATCCTGAACAATTTCCGAATTTCTTTGTTAACCCACAACTATGTTTGCCGTCCTTAATATACTTATTAGGCATACAGCTCTCCGGATTTACAGTCTTTTTAAACTCTGCCCATAATTACTCTGCACCCTTCTAACTAGAACTAAGTGATATCAGTTCACTGTCTCAGTGAGATGCTAACAACTGCTGAAATGTTCTTTCTAGCGGAAACGCTCTCGTAACCTTCTTAACTGGTATATTAATTTCAGTAACCATAATTGCTGTAATGACACCATGATCTCCAATCAGCTTCTCTATACTGACGCTTTAGATAAGGTCCAGGCTGTTTCTAGCTACAAGGTCTACGTTTTTCCTTTGGGTGTGGACTTGCTCATTCTGTGAAGCTCTTTCTCTTGAAAAGTCATCCAGTTTTTCCGAAATTGTGATAATTTGTTTGTCTGTACATGTTCATCACTTTTACTGATTTCCGACCTATTTGGAAAATTCCTTTGTGGTGTGTCGTTTTCTTGTCTCAGAGTGCATTAGCTATGCAGACGAAGTGTGTAATATGCTAAAGCAACAGCCTTGCGTCAGAGGCTTTCCGAAAGCCAGACAGTTCATCATAACTTAAGTGTTAGCCTCATTCGTGGTTACCCCACTCAAACTCTGGCTGTCCACAAGACGGATGCCATGATGTCACAAAAACCTGGGAAAGCTTTTGTAGAGAACAGAGATACCGATGATAGACAAGTGGGTTTGTTGGGTCCTTACTTTCTTAACTACTAGGGAAAGGAGACACACTCCAAGAAATTTGCAACCAGTGCCTAACTACAAGGAAGTTTCACTCTGACTGCAAAATGTCACAATCTGAAACATTTAGAGAAATGCTACAGTTCCAAAGTTAGATGCCAGCTACCGCAAATCGGGATATTTTCACCTTACACAAAGAATGCGAGGACGTGGTTACACAGCGTCGATCGTTATTTGGAAGGATTGTACATTGGGCCCGCAAATGACCAATACGATATGCATGTAAATTTAGCGCCCTGGAGGGTATAGTTGGGGATTATTTCACCAAACTACAAAGAAGGAACAGACGCGGGAAATCAGTGAGTGATACAGTGCACCAGTGAATGTCATCAGTGCAGTGAGTCAGAGATAGATGAGTCAGGAAGCAATGAAGAGAAAGAGACGAATCGATCAGGACGACAGATGAATCAAACTTTGATCAGTTTGTGACACACACATTTCCCAGTCCGTGACGGACGGACCTTCCTTTCTGTACGATGCTCGAATCCTTAAGCATCCGACTGCACTCTCTTGTCTTAAAAGAACCGTATAGTCACTGAAACTGCCTCTGTGAAGTAATCATGGCATGGCAGACAATTGTCGTCGACAGCTCAAATACAATAACACCGCATCGGCTTCCAGTACTGCGCGCTATGTTTGAAGAGATTAAGTCAGCTAATGGGGAAGAAGGAACGAGGTAATCCACCAAGTGCATCACCTGCAAGACGCAGTAAATGAAAGATGGAAGTTACCGGCTCTCAACCCATATTAACAAATTCGATGGCGGATGGTTGACACCTCACACCAACTTCGTATCTGCTGCACATGCTTCCATCTATAGTCAGTGGAAGCTCGTAGGTATACATTCTGGGTGTTTACAAATTTTTAAATTCAGATAAATATGAGAGTGCGAAATTAATAGCATCTGCCCTATAAAAGTTGTGCTTATCAACATATTTATGCTACAGCCGATGTCAATAATAATAATAACAGTAATAACAACAATATTAATAAGATGTCCGACAAAAGGGAGAATTGTTTTTGTGGAATTTTGTTGTTTCGCGCATTGCAGAGTGGCTGCGCGGTTCGAGGTGCCATGTCACGGATTGCGCGGCCTCTCCCACCGGAAGTTCGAGTCCTCCCTCGCGCATGGATATGTGTGTTGCCCTTAGCATAAATAAGCTTAAGTTAGTTTAAGTAGTGTGTAAGTCAAGGGACCGATGATCTCTGCAGTTTGGACCCTTAAGAGTTCACACACATTTGAACATTTTTGAACATAAAGTCTGAAAATGAGTCCGTGATGATATTTTGGCCCTTTATTTTACTGGTCCGTCTTGATCATGCAAACTTTTACACTTCACTATAACCGGTTTCGGCTACTGCCATCTTAAGCTTTGTTACAAAGTTGTTTAGTCATGCTGGAAGATTCCGTTTTATGGATGTGATTTTATTCTTAAACTTCTTATTCTGCCTTTTACACAGTTGTATAATCTACATTGACAGGCTAGGAGCTTCACATTAATGCTATTACTATTTTTTATGTGGATTTTAAGTATCGACCTAATTCTACGTATTGCATGTCAATACATGCCAGACGCTAGTTTTGCTGCGTAAAGTAATTTTAATTAATGACTACGCGTACTGCATTTTAAACATTACATTTGCGATACTGGTATACTGGTTACTCATGTACCCTAGCTGTAGGGCCCTCAGATGGGATCAGTTCCTTTTTCTTTTTTCTTCTTTTTATAAATACCAGTCGCATTCTGATCATCACCAGCACTTACTATGCACCTACATTTTTATTTTGACGTTGGCAATACATCAGGACTTTTTATAGTATGTATGGTTGATACATACAACTGTTAAACTTTATATTTCTTATATAACACCAGGCCCTTTATAGATTTAGCTTCAGCAAAACTTAGTTGGTTACACCCTGTTTTTGTTTGTAACAGATCTGAAGACGGCAGTAGCCGAAACCGGTGATACTGATGTGTAAAAGTTTGTGTGATCAAGACGAACCTGTACAATATAGTGCCAAAATATGATCACGGACTCATTTTCAGACTTGATGGCTTCAATTGATAAATTTGTGCAAGGAAGGCCAAGAATGAGGAAAAACTGTTCCTTAAAAATTAATGCGCAATATGTAAGATATAATGAAATTAAGCTTTTAACAAATTCTGTTTGAGTGAGGGGATTATTCTTAATACGTTAATGCTAGGTTTAGTGATCATTTTTCTGGAGCGGTAAGCCTGAAACGCAAAAGTAAAGTGCTGTGGATGGAACTGAGCTCAGGGAAGCATACAAGAATAAAGAACTGTTCGGAAGCATTCAGACTTCAGTTACATTTAGGGACGCTTCTCTCGCCATTACAATTCTCATGTGTTTTCAAAATTGTGAATAAAGTGGTTTGCAATCAACAGAAACACATGGCAATGAGACGTAGGAAGAAATCCTACAATTTGTAGACGGAGTATACTGCAAGAGTAGACGAAAAGTGCGAAGTCAAATATCAATTTGCGGACATGGTGGTCAATGTCACGAACATATAAAAGACGGATAATGAAATGTATCTTGTGAGTGAGGGTTTAAATTTTAGTATTACTCCGAAATTGAGGCCAGCCTTAATCAAAAATTGTACTGCAGAAGTAAAAGTTGCTTGTGACGTGGCTAAACTCAATAATACATGGCAGTAAAAAGTAACAAATGTATATTCAATGTAGGTCACTATGAACGTAATAATGCAAAACATTTAGAAGCACTTAAACGGCCAAATCAAAAATTAGAAATGGAAACGGCTTTAGATAAGAGGGCTGACAAAGGAAATTCAGTTGTCTAGTTTCAGATTGCGACCAAATCTAAAAAACTGAAAAATTTCAAGCAGGTAATAACATATTCAAAGTCTACAGAAATCCTGTGAACAAATTTCAGTCAGATCTAAGGAAAACAATTGAGAACAGTAGCTTCTTGTTTTCGGATGAGGAAGAGAAACGTCCATTCCTGTGCTTTGTTCACAAATTAAATTGCACAAGAGGGGGGAACGGATTAGGCCTATTATTAACAATATTTCATGTCCAATTACAAAATGAACTGGGGATGCAACAAAAAAGCAGCGTATACTTGTAAAAAGCCATTCAGTGTCAAGAACAGTTATGAATTTACGGATGGTATTAAGCATGTACCAATCCCAGCTGGAGATACATTGGCTTCTTTTAACGTTGTTAACTTGTATACCAACGTTCCAGAAACCGATACGTTGGAGATTATGAGGAAGAACTTGCTAACGTACAAGAAGATTAGTCAAGGCGAAATAGCAGAACTCCCAGAAAATTTTGACTTGTGTTGTCATTTAATTATTTTAAGTTTAACGATAAGATTTTTTATCATAACGACGGACTCGCAACGGTCACTAGATTGCCTGGTACTTAAGCTGAGATATTTGAAAATGAGCTAGAAAATAAATTTTTTGAACAAAATTGTGAAATCTGCGAAAAATTATCTATTACAGAGGTTATGTAGAGAATTTCATACTACTGTAAAAAGGTGACGAAAGTGAAATACGCGAGGTAGTAGAAAGAATGCGTGGGATGCACGAAAAGGACTAAGTTCACACTGTAACTGGAAGAAGAAAGAAATATAAGGTTTTGGGTCTTAGGTTAACTAAAGGTATGGAAAGCATATGATTAGCATATTTAAGAAGTCGACGGCTACTGACACGATTATAAATGTGAAATCCTGTCACCCCAAGAAGCATAAATAGGCATACTTGAGAGCCGTATTCAACAGGACGCTAAACCCACCACTCACCCCTAAGAAATGGAAGAATTAAATGTGATTAGTCAAGTAGCCGAGGCAAACGGATGTAAGTACCGGGATGTAATGATCCTTTATAATAAACTAAAGTCAAAAATGTTTAACAAGAAGGAGACAATAGAACCAGAGGGCAAGAAGTTTGTTGCTATGTCATACAATGGTGCATTTTCCTTCAGAATTGCACAGGCTTCCAGGAAAACGAAAGTAAAAATGGAACTTCAAAGGAAAAGTACAACTGGATCTAGGCGACGCCACAATGTTGGCGACAACAGCAACAAATATTTATAATATGGTGTCTATAAGATCAAATGCCAAGACGGTGACAAGTTTATATCGGCCAGGCAGGAAGGACTACCAACATTCGTTTTAGAGAGCATACGTTCAACCAGAATAAGAGCGCTTTCGGTATACATTTGGATAGAGAAGAACATTCGGCAGGAAATATAAAGAATAATATAAAAAGTGTTGGGTAGGTCGTCAAAGGGGCAGCTACTGAACCTACTGGAAGAAATGGAGATTTATGTACACAGAAAACGGCAACCAGAATTACTGTTGATTGAACAGCATGAGTTTAACCTAAATGCTTATTCTGATGTATTCAGAAACCTACTAGTTTGAGCAGCGCCTTGCGCCCCAGCGGCTTGGCATGTGGTCGTGTGCGTGGCCCGCCAGCGATGAGGAAAGAAATGGTTCAAATGGCGCTGAGCAATACGGGACTTAACATCAGAGGTAATCAGTCCCCTAGAACGTAGAACTACTTAAACCTAACTAGCCTAAGGCATCACATACAACCTTACCCGAGGCAGAATTCGAACCTGCGACCGTAGCGTCCTGTGGGAACTAACTGTTGAGGTCACTGGTCCCTAGGCTTACACACTGCTTAATCTAACTTAAATCAACTTCCGCTAAGGACAACACACACACACCCATGCCCGAGGGAGGACTCGAACCTCCGTCGGGGGAGCTGCACGAACCGTGGCAAGGCGCTCGAGACCGCGCGGCTATCCCGCGCGGCTTCTCTACTGTTGTGCACGTGTATATGGCCGATTCTTGGATTTCTGTACAGTTTTGAAACCGTCCTGAACTGCCGACCTCTCACTGCTGCAGACGATCTACCTCAAAATCTCGGTGAATAAATACGTTTCTGGTATTTATCATAGAATAAATGTGTCTCATTCCATGTTCTCATTTGCAAAAAAAAAAAACAAAGAAAAACAAAAAAAATACGA
The DNA here is from genome assembly GCF_021461385.2 of Schistocerca piceifrons. Lineage (NCBI taxonomy): Eukaryota > Metazoa > Arthropoda > Insecta > Orthoptera > Acrididae > Schistocerca > Schistocerca piceifrons. Next base: position 439,890,373 of record NC_060143.1, read on the forward strand.
TTGTTACGACCACATGTTCCGCGATGCGCATAGACATGAATGTGCGCGTCGTGTGCCACTGGTGTGAGCCCCACTAACTCGAGAATGAAATGTATCCTTTTGCTCTCGAGTTTAAATAAAATTTCGGTATCTTATCTACATTTCATTCACTGTAGTGTACGAGCTAAAATCAACCGTAAAACTTTTACGCAATATGATTTTAATTCTGCAATAACCTTTAAAATTTCTGCAATGTTTTATTTAATTTTATGTAGTACAGTAATTATGGCATATAGCGAAAATAAATTCGGTCCTGTATCAATCGAAGATATCAGACTGTAACATGTGAAAGGAAAACAATTTTTTACCAAATAGTTTTCTTAAAAGCCGATGATAAGTATTTCATAGAAGCCGGCAGGTCTGTTGGACGGAACTGGACGCGTCGTGCACGGCCCTCCCACAGATGTAGAACAAAATGACTCGAGAACGAAATGGAAGATCGTGCTGCTCACAGTTTAAAATGGAATTTCAGTATCTTATCTATACTTCATTCACTGACAATGTATGAGCTAAAGTCGACCATATGCAATGTTTATGCAGTGCATGTTCCCGCGCCCGGGTTCCCGGGTTCGATTCCCGGCGAGGTCAGGGATTTTCTCTGCCTCGTGATGACTGGATGTTGTGTGATGTCCTTAAGTTTGTTAGGTTTAAGTAGTTCTCAGTTCTAGGGGACTGATGACCATAGATGTTAAGTCCCATAGTGCTCAGAGCCATTTGCACCATTTTTCTGCAGTGCATTTTTACCTCTGCGAACTCTTTAAAATATTATGCGATGTTCTACTTAATTCGATGCAACGTAGTAAGTATGACAAATAAGGAAAGAAATTCAGTTGTTTGTCGAGTGAAGATATCAGGCTGTACGAAGTGCAAAAATCAAAATTTTTTACCTAACCGTTGTGCAACAATCAGATTATAAACACTACATATCGGCCGGAACACTGTCTCTCAGCACAGGAACCGTATTTCGCGAGCGGTGTAGCCAGACAAAAGCCGCCTGAGCACGGAATGCAAAGCGCCCATCTGTTGCAGCGAAAGGGCTATAGCACAAAGCATTTATTCCTGCAACATACAGAACACAGCCTGCCTTTTTGCTACTGGGCAGCAGTTCGTGGAATGTCACCTATCACTGTGGTACACTTTGGAGCTCGAATACCGCAGGTAACAGGTATACAGCCAGTCAACTGCGCCGGCTCTGCAGGTATAGGCAGCAGGCAGCCCTACCCCTTCCGCACAGGCTGTGATCGACGCGGCCGACGGCGTCGGTGCCGCGGGGACACGTCGCAATAGCGGCCGCGTAATCGCCGCGCCTCCATTACCGCGTGTTCCGCCCGCCAGCTGTTGACACGCCGCAAACACTGTGCGGCGCGGTGAGGCGCCTGCTCCTGGCAGGCAGGCAGACCCGCGGTACGTGCGAGCGGCCCACCGCCCTCTGTGGCGACAGCGCTCCGTATTTAACGCGCGGTACGTGCTCGTGGAGCGGCTGCTGCCGAAACAGTTCCATTACGGCGCGAGCCGAGAACCGCAAAAGGGAGAGTAGTTAACGTGGGCATCAGCTGTGCCAAAAGACGACGCCACGTGCTTTGATTGACGACTACAATTTATTTTTCTTCTGTAGTCTATCGGACAATGTTACTAGCGTCATTTACTGCCATATAACAGACAAATTTGAAGGAATTACAAAACCCTGCCACAGAAGCGCTAATGTGTATGACGAAGTACTAACGGGTTCATTGTTGTGGGAGATGTGAATGCGTTGCGTTACCGATTGTGAGTATGGAGCCAGCCTGTGTGGCCGTGCGGTTCTAGGCGCTTCAGTCTGGAACCGCGAGACCGCTACGGTCGCAGGTTCGAATCCTGCCTCGGGCATGGATGTGTGTGATGGCCTTAGGTTAGTTAGGTTTAAATAGTTCTAAGTTCTAGGGGACTGATGACCACAGATGTTAAGTCCCATAGTGCTCAGAGTCATTTGAACCATTTTTTGTGAGTATGGAACAACAAAGACCAGAACATCACAGCGCCACACGAATCCAAACCTGCAGGGCCACATCATCCCCTCATAGGCTAACCATCTAGTTCCACCTCGGCGACAGTAATGAAGAACTGTGCTTCGGAAAATGATGCATAACACATGAACTGTAATACACTGCTGCTAACACATCGGAGTTTTTCCGAGAATGTTTTCACACACAAAATCTAAAAACAATAAAAATGTGAGTCTTACAGCAGAGAAATACATAACGTGCTCTAACGATGATGCAGAGGACATACACATTTTTTGTACAACTGCATTTGCATTTTTATAACAGGATTGTATTCAGTCTAACAGGCCCTATCTGCTAAAGCCACCTTACTTAAAACCAACTGCACAGTTTCTCCTACTGTTTAATATAGTACTGTTAAATATTATCTGTCCAGTAGTCGTTCTTGTTTTTTTACTTCTCATTTCTTCAACTTTTAGCTAATACATATGCATGTAATCTCTCAACTAATATTCTAAGGAAGGTGGTTGTTTTAATGCTTTTCTTCTTCAGATGTACCACTGTGGAATACGAGCGTGTACCCCACAAATCAACAACTATATATTGAGGACTCCAGTTACACAGTTATAGGTGTGGCAGGATTAGATTAGGAAACGAGACAAAGTAGTACGTGAGTTCTGCTTTCTGAGCATCAGCTGATGATGTATGGAGTAGAGAGTACATAAAATGTAGACTGGCAATGTTAAGACAAGCACTTCTGAAGAAGAGAAATTTGTTACCGTCGAATGTAAATGTAAGTGTTAAGAAGTCTTTTCTAAGGTATTTTATAGAATGTTGACATGTATGGAAGTGAAACGTGGACGATAAACAGCTAAGACAAAAAGAGAATACAAGCTTTATAAATGTGGTGCCATTGATGAATGTTGAAGATAAAATAAATCGAGCGTGTAAAACACGACAAGGTACTGAGTCGAATTGTGGAGTTAAGAAATTTTTGGTACAACTTGACCAAAAGAATGGATTAGTTGATAGGACACGTTCTGAGACATCAAGGGATCACCAATTTAGTATTGGAGGGAAGTGTGGGGGGTAAAAGTCGTAGAGAAAGACAAAAGATGATACAGTAAATAGAGTCGGAAGAACGTAGGTTGCAGTATGTATTCGGAGGTAAAGAGGCTCGCACAGGATGGAGTAGCTTGGAGAGCTGCATCGAATCAGTCTTCAATTGAAGACCACAACAACAGCAGTTGTTGCACAGAGGACTAAAAGGACAGCAATACTTGGTAATAAACCGACGTCTGGAAATGCGCCGTTTGGAGGGAAAACGACTCTAATACAACGACAAAGGTAAGATGCACGTGCATCAACCAGGCGTACTTGCGTGAACTACAACATAACGCTCAAAGTGACGACCACGAGCTTTGTTGCACAAAGTGAGTCTGGGAACAGTGTTCAGATGTCCACCGTTAAAAAGTCCTGGATTGTCTTTTCAGTTCGTGATACAGGCGACTGTTTCGTCCGTTTTGGCTGTAGATCAGAAACATGCCGGTGTACTCGTAAAACAAGCATTCTGTCATTTTTTAATGCACCGTCGTTCTCGATCATTGAGTGCCAACTGATGTACAAGCGCATCAACATCGTTTGGCTGTTCCCTGATGACACGTGACATGACGTCACACAAGACATCACGTGACAAGAGAGACTGACTACAACAATGGATATTTCCTCCATTCGTCGTAGCAGTTTATCTTCCAATCGGGGCACTTCCAGAATGGTTTGACTGTCAAATATTGCTGTTCTGGGTCTCCTCTACAACACCTCTAACTGTGAGATAGGAATTCTAAATCGCCCTGTATGTACAGGACACCTGTGGCCTTAGGCTTAGTGTTCCACGATGAAGTTCAAGGAGTGACATTTTACGTCCACCCACACTAAATATCGAACGAATTGAGGGGATGGGGAAAAAAGTTGTTAGCGTTGTTGATTAGTAATCAAGAAATCCTCTGTCCCGGGTTTTAACTCCGCCGTTGCTTAAATATTCAATAATAATCATCAGCAATGGTTGCCGATGACTTTCGGCGTAGTGAGTCACCCACATTCTGCCAAAGGCCTCGTCAAAGACGGCGGAAGAGTGGACAGAGGTTCAGGACTCACTCTGGCATTGTGATGGGAAATTGCCCCTAAAAGGCGGTAGAATCAGCAATGATGAACGGCATGAGGATGCAGAGGACAATGGAAACCACGGCATAAAGTGTATACAGAGAATATGTGGCATGTAACTAAAAAAGGCTCATGATCATATCTCAATCGGCAAAAGATTCCAGATGAGCACCCATTCGGATGTCCGGGAGGTGCTGCCAAGGAGGAGATGACCATGAGAACAAGACTGAATAACCATCGAAACGATGACGATCTGCAAGTCGCGGCGTGTAATGTCAGAACCTTGAACATGGCAGGGAAGGTAGAAAATATAAAAATAGGAAATGCTAAGGCTTAATTTAGATACAGTGGGATTCAGTGAAGTGGAATGGAAAGAGAACTAGGACTACTGGTCAGGCGACCATAGAGTAACATCAACAGCAGCAAAAAATGCAATAAAGAGAGTAGTATTTTTATGGAAAGGAAGATAGGTGAGAGAGTGAGTTACTGGGATACTAATGTTCTCATCCAAGTCTACAGCAAATGAATGCTGACAACAATAGGTCACGTATACATGGTGAAGTCTCAAGCAGAAGACGAGAGGTAGATAAATTATATGAAGTGGTAATTCAAAACGTAGAGAGAGACGAAAATCTAATAGTAGCAGGGGATTGGAATACAATTCTAGGAGAACGAAAAGAAGGAAGTGTTAAGGCAGAATATGGGCTTTATTAGGAGTGTGAGAGATGAAAGATCTACGCAATAAATTACAGATAGTAACACCGAATCATTCGTTCAAGAATCACAAGAGGATGAGGTATACTTGGGAAAAGCCGACGAAGATAAAAAGATCACTTAGATAATGTCATTGTCAGGCAGAGATTCCGAAATCATGTATTGGATCGTAAGGAGTACAGAAAGACAGATGCAGACTCAGATCACATTTTGGTAATGATGGAGTGTTCATAGTCAGGAAGAATCAATTCGCAAATGAGTGCGATAAAGAAGTACTAAGGAAGAAGAGATGCTCATGACGTTCTCTGAACCTATAGATACTGCAATGAGAAATAGCTCAGTAGGCAGTTCAGTTGAAGAGGAATGGACATCTCTAAATGGGCATTCACGAAAGTTGGAGAGAATAACGTAGGTATATGTACGATAACTTCGAAGAATACATGTGTAACAGAGGATATATTTCAGCTGATCGGCGAAAGAAGGAAGTAGAAAAATGTCCAGAGAAATTCAGGAATACAGAAATATAAGCCAATTAGGAATGAAAGAAACAGGAATTTCAGGGAAGCTAAGGCGAAATGGCTACATGAAGAACGTGAAAAAATCGAAAGAGAAAAGATTGTCGAAAGGGCTGACTCAGAGTACAGAAAGCCAATATGAAAATTAAAACCAAGGGCGGTAACATTAAGAAGGCAGAGGGAGACCCACTGATAAATGCAGACGAGAAAGCGAATAGGTGGAAAAAGTTCCATGAGGGCCTCTACGTGGCGGAGAACTTATATGATGATGTGATAGAGGATTAAAGAGACGATGTTAGGGAAGAGGCAGGGAATCCAGTATTGGACTCAAAATTTGAAAGAGCTTTCGAAGACTTAAGATCAAATAATGCAAAAAGGTTAGATTACATTCGATACGAATTTCGAAAGTCGTTCCGGGAAGTGGGAACAAAACGATTATACACGTTATTATGTGGAATGTATGACACTAGCGATATACCATTACACTTCTGGAAAAATGTCATCCACACAATTCCGAAAATTACAAGAGCTGACAACTGCGACATCTACCGCACACATAGCTTAACAGCTCATGCAAATAAGTTGTTGTCAAAAAATAATATACAAAAGAATGGAAAAGGGAATTGAGAACCTCTTAGATGAAGATCAGTTTGTCTTTAGGAAAGTTCGAGTCTCGGTCCGGCACATAGTTCTTGTGGTGTCACTGCCAGACACCACACTTGCTAGGTGGTAGCCTTTAAATCGGTTGCGGTCCGTTAGTATACGTCGGACCCGCGTGTCGCCACTATCAGTGATTGCAGACCGAGCGCCGCCACACGGCAGGTCTAGTCTAGAGAGACTCACTAGCACTCGCCCCAGTTGTACAGCCGACTTTGCTAGCGATGATTCACTGCCTACATACGCTCCCATTTGCAGAGACGATAGTTTAGCGTAGCCTTCAGCTACGTCATTTGCTACGACCTAGCAAGGCGCCGTATTCAGTACTATGAATGTATTCTGAACAGAGAATATTGTGAATCATGTACCGTCAAGAGCGACGTTCATCATTACTGGATTAAAGTTAAGTATCAGAGTAATTACGTCCGCTTTCTGAATTCTAATTCCTTGTCATGTTCCAGACCTCACGTCAGTATTGTTCTTCCCTCCTCACGCCAGCCTCCGTGAGCTAAAACGCGTGCATTTCGGCCTCCTCTAGTAACACGGTGTTGGCTCTTCAGCCAATACTACAGTTTTAATCTGCTAGGAAGTTTGATCTAATATTGTTAATGCGTATTGATTACCCGCTTGGGTCTTGTTAAATGCTTCGATTACGTCTAGTCCGATGAATGCGAACGGACGATCCGCTTCAGGTAGCATATGTAACTGAATTTTCTGATGACTTAAATCTGCTCTCTGCGCACACGGTATACAATTTTGCACATACTGCTCTACATCATTACGACGTGTCTCCCACCAAAACCTGTCAGCTACCCGTCTATCAGTCGTTTTTTTACCACCATGACCCGACAATACATGGTTGTGTGCTTGTTTCAACACTTCTTCCCTCAGCGACTCCGGTACTACGACGCGTAGTCTGCACTTCGTCTTCCTGCAAAGCAACCCATCCTGCATTTCAAACTGTGGTTGCGTTTGGAACAATTGACACTCTCTGCCAGTTGCTTGCGCCTTTATCCACTCCTTCTCACTTACGCCCACAACTTGTACAGCTGCTATTTGTCTACTAAGCGCATCTGCATTCGTATGTTTTACCCCTGGTTTGTGAATTGTCTCGTAGTCAAATTCACTTAGTGTCAGTACCCATCTCGTTAAACGACTCGAAGGATCTTTCAACTCCAACAATAACTTCAATACTGTGTGATCTGTAATCACCTTGAACTTACGCCCATATAAATAACAGCAAAAATACAAGATACCGTAAATCACGGCTAACATTTCTTTCTCTGTAGTTGAATAATTCTTCTCTGCCTTATTCAGTTGATTGGAAGCATAAGCCACTGGATGTTCCTGTCTATTAGCCCTCTGAGAAAGAATACAACCTACAGCAATATTACTAGCATCACAAGATAGTATGAACTCTTGTTCGAAATCAGGAAGTATAAACACTGGGTCTGATGTTAGTATCTGTTTGAGCCTCTCGAATGCCTCCTGACACTGTGCTGTCCACTCAAACTTAACACCTTTCTTTAACAATCTCGTTAATGGATGTGCAATTTCCGCGAACCCCTTTACATATCGTCTGTAGTAATTACATAAACCGACATATTGATGAATTTGTTTAGTGGTCTGTGGTACTGGAAAACTACGCACAGCCGACGTTAGACGAGGATTCGTTCTTACCCCACCCTGACTGATAATAAAGTCACTTGCGTCTGAGCAAACTGACATTTCTCGACACTAAGCGTAAGATTTGCCGCTCTTAGCCTACTAAATACTTCGATCAGTCGTTCCACATGCTCTTCTATATTACGCCAAAAAGTAACAATATCATCGAGGTATACCATAGCAATCTTTGGTTTCAGTCCCCTAAGCACACCATCTAACAGACGCTGGAAAGTAGCAGGAGCGTTTTTCAACCCAAATGGCATTCTGCGATACTGAAAGTGACCAAGGCTTGTTGTAAAGGCCGTATTTGGTCTATCCTCGGGACTTACTTCTCTCTGATGGTACCCACTCTTTAGATCTAGTGTCGAAAAATATTTACACCGACCTATGTTGTCCAATGTTTCCGTGATGTTCGGTATTGGATACGCATCTGTTACAGTTCGTACGTTCAAAAAACGATAGTCACAAGAAAATCTATTCTTTTTAGTACCGTCCAATGACTTCTTAGGAACTACCACTATGATGGCAGACCACGGGCTTTCACTGTTCTCTATAATACCGTCCCATAGCTGTTGATTAATAAATTCTTCCACTAGTGTTTGTAGGTGTTTCGCTATCCTGTATGGTTTTCTACAGACCAGCGGACTATCGCCAGTCGGTATAAGGTGCTGTGTAATAGGAGTTGCTGGTAATGGATCTTCCGAACTAAACAAATCTAAATACTCTAATAACAAAGCTTACATAGCTTTCCGATCACCATTCTCCAAATGACGAATCTTATCACGTAGTACAGATGCCTTGACGGTTTGCTTGACGTTATAATCACCTTGGGATTCACCTATATCCTCATCGTCGAGTATCCTCATCGTCAAGTATTTCCAAACTTGCTACCACTAAACCCTTTGGGAGATCCACTTCATCTGCCCCAAAATTATCTACACTGACCGGAATCATTAGTTCCCCATTTATATCCGTTACGCACCAACGCTCCTCGTAATAAAACAATGCATTTCATGCAATGCTTCATTGCTCTGCAGTGGCTCCACCACACATAGTCTCTGCTGTGGTACATCGGTACCTACTGACAACCAAACTACCTTCCCTGTACCCGAAGGCACTTTGACACGCGTAATCATCTTTAATGCCCTTGTACGCGTTTCAATTGGTGACATCTTAGCAATGAATGCACCTCGCAACATAGAAAGATTTATAGCTGTTATACCCATTGAAAACAAGTTTGCACTAAGTTAGATTGTACGCTGTGAAAGACTAATTTTGGCATGGTGTTTATCGAGGAAGTCCAGTCCGAGAATCACAGAATACTCTAGTCCCACAGTTGGCAACATTTCCATTTGCTCTCCGAACTCTACAGTTCCAATCTTAAAAACGAGCTGTGTTGTACCCAATGATTGCAACTCATTATTCCCTACTCCACGTAATCTATACCTGGGAGTACCTAGTCTTCTCCTACCTACGAGGTTTAGAGTATCAACAGATACATGTGCCCCTGTATCAATCAAAAACTTACGTCTGTTATTCCTTACAACACCCATCAAGCAAATATCCGTCTCTGTACTAGTCTTCACCGTACTTCTGCTTACCGGGAATGCCTTCAGACGGACGAAACACTCCCGTTCCCGTTTAACGCTTTTTCCTGTTTATTCCCGTTACCGTTCTGCTTACTACGACACTCATTCGCCTTGTGACCGTAGCGTTTACAGGCATAGCACTGTGGCTGTCTGCATTGAGCCTTCATGTGACCTTTCCTCCCACAACGCTAACAATTCCTCTCCGTCGCAAAGATGTCTTTATCATTGCGAACCCTTGTTGCAATATCTACCTCCTGCAGATGCGTTGCAATACGCAGTGCTAGAGCTAAATCCCCAGGATTCTCCATCCTAACCTTACGAGAAAATTCTACAGGAATTCCCCTGAGGAATACATCGAGGGCTCTGTTTTCTGCCTCTCGTAGTAATACACGATCCGCATCAGGATTACCCAATAATTCATAGGTCTACGAATTAATTTTCCGTATCCTATCTGAAAAAGACTCCACTGTCTCATTGACCTTCTGTGTCAAATTAGCTAACTTCTCCCTAAAAAATCTGGCACTATTCTGCTTACGGTACCTTTGTCGTAGCACATCTGCCAATTCTTCAAACGTGCTCGCCTTACTAAGCGTCTCATGGTACATCACGAACGTCTTGGCTTCCCCTGAAAGTCGCAAATTTGCCATACATAATGTAGTTACGTCCGACCAATTGCTCATTGCAGCTGTTGCAAAAACATCGTTAATGAACGCTGTGACATCCTCAGTTGTTTTACCAGAGAAAGGCGTGATTAGGTTAGCTACTGAAGGATATATTGCAAGGTTGGACATTGCTACTGACTTGCACTTACTTGAATCCGTTTGCGACTCTTGTGCCGAACGCAAGGTCTCCATTTGCGTCATTAATGCTACGTGACATAACTTTTGCCGCGCATTCTCTTCCAACAATTTTGAGACTTGCTCCGTCAGAGCAGCTATACTCACTTCAGTACTAACGGATCTTGTTTCCGGCATGATTTGTGCAAATTACCAACAACTTACTCTATACTGAATTTACTCCTCACAACAATAACTACACTAACTACTCAACTCCTCTGTCACAGTTGAGCACTACACACAAGAAGACAAACAAGACTCACAATGTACAACTAAACAAAATTAATCCTTCCGCCTTGTTATTGCCCAGCGACACTCTCTACAATTGTGTGCTGCATGACCAAACCGCCTACAAATTGAACATTCTACTGGTCCAAACTCCGTGCATGGCTCCCCATGCCCCGTTAAATTACACACAGTACATCTGACTGGTACCAAGTACGTTTCCCAACTGTTTCCCTTAAACTGAGATAAAACTACTGTTTTCACAGGTCTCACAAAGTGCACTCCCAACAAAGAACATGCATCCATAGTTATTAACAAAAATCGCCTCATGCACTTACCACAAGGCTGCGTAGAGTCGACAGTTGTGACCGCAACTCTGTGGTGTCAGTCCTGCAGTGGCGGTGTCGACGACTCCAGATACCATATCTGCAGGCCAGTGCTGTAGTGGGCGGTTCGAACACTTCTGATACCAAATCCGTAGGCGGTGAGCGCGAGGACTTCTGACACCAAATATGTCGCCTGGTCCAGGTCGCCTACAGTGGATTGGAGGCTGAGCGGTGACCTCTCCAGTTGTCATGATGCTAGGAAATGACTGTGGACGCATCAGAAACGCCAAAGAAACATTATTAATTCATAACACCTTTATTCCTGCCGAGTGCATAACACAGGCTGGCTGAGCTTGGAGATATCAACGACCTTCCCTGAGTCCTCGCTGACTCGTACCGATGACATCAGCTCCGGGCCACACCAGTCTTGCTAGCGCAGCGCCGCGTGCTGTGACGTAGCTTGGACTGCCCTTACTTCGGCCGCGTGTGGCTGGCGGCGCCCGGCTAGCCGGTCGGCTTGGCTGCGGCTGCAGGCTGCTGCACTTAGGAGGCTCCGGGTTGGAGTCCCGGCGCTGTCGGCATGAGAGGTGTTCTCGTAGTGCGGAGTGTACTCTATCCCACCCCGTCTTCTTCCCTGCTCCTCCTGGTTGCTCGTCCGCGGTGGAAAGTCAGAACGGGCAGCAGTCCCCCAGCGTTATCGGCTCACCCGGTTGTGACGGCGGATGCACAGGGCCTATGCCGATCTCGACGACGGTTTACTGATGTGGTCAGCATTGGCGGCGAGCGGCAGCAGAGAGGACCAGAGCTGGTACTGTCCCCTCACGTCTGCTGCTGAATGGGCCGCCCTTACTGCAACATCTCCTTAATAAAGATTAACATGTCGATCACCGAGCTGAGCGCTACGCAGCGTCCCAGTACACATCTAACTGCAAATTTAACTGCGAGTGCCTTGTTGCTATCTAAGCTGGCGTATTTAAAGGAAGCATGAGCGACGTCCCGACATCATGCTTGTTTGTAATGAATACATTCGTTCCACTTATACTGCTGATTCATCTGTCGTACTCGCCCCTTAGTAGTTCTTGCGACAGTGTTGTTACGGCAGACTTACGCGAAGTAGTGAAATGCAATACAGCTGGCGCTATACCTCTGTGTGCGCTATACCTCTGTCTTACACTCTGCGAAAGTCTTCGTGTAACACAAACCCACCTGCTAAGCAATTTTCTCTCGCCTGTTATGTGTAACCAGGCCATTGCCCCTGCGTGACGACACATTCCGACACATGTGCAATCCTCTTACCTCTTGGCTAACCTACTGCCTCTTGGCTCTCGGCACAGGCAACAAAACTTTGACAAAATTCCACGTTTTCCAACTCTTTACTATTCCGCGACAGTACAGAAACCTTTGAGATGTTCTGCAACAAAAGAATGTTGAAAATTAGGTGGACTGGTAAGGAGAGAGGAGATACTCTGCAGAATCGGAGAGGAAAGAAATATATGGAAAACACAAGTAGAAGGGACAGGATTATAGAAAATTTGTTAGACATTAAAGAATAACTTCCATGGTACTAGAAGGAGCTGCAGGGGATAAAAATGTACAGCGAGACAGAGACTGGGATACAACCAGTACAGAACTGAGGACGTAGGTCGCAACTGCTACTCTGAGTTCAAGTGGTTGACATAGGCGAGAGATTCGTGGAAAGGCGCATCAACTCAGTCAGAAGTTTGGTGATTATATATACAATCTGTGATATGACATTGTATTCAATCAAAAGATGTAAATAATTCAAGAATCTTATAAACGTGATCAATAATAGAAATAGAGTGATAAAATGTAAAGGAAGCAGTAAATATGCAAATGTAATTTTCCTATTTAACATTGGCTTTCTTCTGATTATTTTTGTTAAACGGTATAATTGAATACAAAAAGCATACAGAAAAACCAATCGAAATGGAATTAAGACTCGTTTGTAAAATTTACGCAATAGCGTGTAGTTTCTAAATGCAAAATTTTAAGTCTGCATGTATTTAAATTTCTTGCTGCTTAAGGAATTTTTATCGTTAACGTACAATCAGATACAGTGTCACGTGTACAGTTACTATAATCCCACGCTCTCCATTTTCTCTAAGGAATAAAGCCGGCTGTTGGACATGCGTCTCATTTATGGGACGTGGTTCTGTTCAGTCAATACCCATGAAAGCTGGGAGTGAGGCAGGGTGAATCTTAATTCGGAATACTTAGGAGAGAGTGCTTGTAGTCCAAGCATTCGGATGATAATCAACGGTAACCTCCCATTAAGCTTACTGGAAACAGGGGGCAGCGATTATTTTTATTTCTTGGACAATTGTATTGCGTCTTTATTGCCACATAACGCTTCACAATACTGTTTCACCTCTGTTGATATTATTCAATAGTTTAGTATGTGAGGTTGGTTCTTTTGCTGTTTTCTAGCAGAAAGGGTGTGAAACGAGGTGCTCGGCAGATCACAGTTTGATCTACAGATGGCTTTCAACGTGTCTCAAAAGAAAGAACAGCAGCCGCATACTATTGACCAGTGGGACGTAAAGGTCATGTTTCGAGAACTGTTGCTGTGGTCTGTTCCTGGCGCTAATCCGCTTACCCCAAGCGCGGTGTCACCGGATGCCATAGTATTTGCCTGCACATGTTTGCCTTTGTGCCTTTCTGCACTATATTTGCCTTTCTGTATGCATGTGGAAGCGCGTCGCCTATCTCCGCTGCCGATGCGTGGTGGAGTTCCTTGTCTTCCCTCCAAAAATTACGATCAGATGAAAGTATCGCTCCTGTGACTGTGTGCAGACGTTGCTAAGCGACGGAGGGAGACTGTTCCAAACAAGTACCATCGTAATAAATTGTAATATACTTTTCTGTACGGCTTCAGTGCGAAGTTCCGGTAGCATTCCAGTGTTCTTGGGCCGTTGAGGCCTTATTATCTTTCGACAGATTGGCAGCACCATTTATTTTTCTCCTTAAATTGAACACGGGAATTGGGCTGTATGGTTGGAGAGAACGTGGAACTGGGCTGTCGGTGACGACTCTTGTCTCATCGAGGCAATGGTCCACTGGTTGTAGCTTGAAGATTAACTTTCGATCTGCCTATACCACAATCCACCTTCTGAGCAGCTCGTATTTAGGTAACGCTGGTGAGAATCTTGTATGACCAGCTTGTGGTATTTAATATGTCTCACTTTTTTTGTAATTACAAGTTGAGCTGATGTGGAGGTGTTATTCACCTTTGGTCTTCCAGTCTTACAATTAGGTGGAGGTCTCATATAGGTTAACGTTACTTTACGGCACATTTGTCAGAACATTGTTCTGCACTATTACTGTCAATCATTTACTCGATTAGAAAAATTAAAACATTGTATCTCAGCCTTACCTTACCAACAAATTTCTGCAGTTTCCCCATGGTTCTGAGACCATTAAAGAATAAAGGTAAGTGGGTGCATTTCTAGTGTGTTGCTTCATTGTGACAAGTTTCTGTTGCATACAGTGGCGAAGTGCTGTATTTAATAAATGAGGGATGCAGAAGTGACAATGAGCACCTATCTCTCGGTGTTTTGTAGCAGGAACGATTGATGCAAGAATTATTGAGTTTAATTTCCTATCTCTTCCATGTCTGTTTTTGCGGTATCGTAACTGTGTCAATAGACCCGAGAAGGAACATCTGCATACTCTACGTTTGATTTCTGTGCACACACACACACACACACAGACACATACACATACAAAATTTGCTAATTCTCTGTTTTAATTGAATGGTGGTAGTGTTACATAGCTTGTGCACTTCATGACTAACTCTGAATGCTCATGACGGGATACACCAGTTCACAAGAAACAATTTTCAATATCCGTCGTCCGACACAAAAATAAAAATTTCATTTATATAATGGTGAATCTCTGCGAACCGCGCAGGAAAAGAGTCATAAACTGCTGGAAGGTACCGATAGGGATGTGGAACGATGACGACCCCATTTCCATGGCCAGTGTTTCTCGATTGAGGATCCATCGTGCGAACAGCTCGATCGAGGTGGTCTCGCAGATTCTCGATTGGGTTTAAAGCTGCGGAGTGTGGTGGCCAGGGAAATATGATAAACTCATCCTGGTGCTCTTCAAATCACACACGTACACTGCAAGCTGTATGACTGGTTGTACTGACTTGCTGGTGGATGCCATCGTACTGAGGAACAACAAAATGCATGTAGGGGAGGGCACTGTCCCCAAGGATAGGTGCCTACTTTGTTGATCCGTTGTGCCATCCAGAATGATAAGATCACCAGGAAATGCCAAGAAAACATTCTCCTGACCATAACGTACACTGGGTGTTTACTTTGCAGTGGCCATCTGCGTGATGGAGTACAGAACGTGGTTCATCTGAGAAGACTACCTATCACCACTCAATGAACTCCCAGATTCGATACTTGCATGCTAATTCCAGCCTTCATTGCCGATGAAGAGCAGTCACCCACGCACGAATTGCCTGCTGCGGAGGCACATACATAGCAACGCTCGCTGACGCTTTTGGTAGGCCTTTTTTCATCTGGGTGATCAGTTGCTCAACAGCTGCACTTCTGTCAGCCCGATATACATCCTTGCAGCCATCGTTCAGTCCTACCATCTACGGCTGGTGGCGCACCTCAGTTGCCTCATCACTGGTTTTAGGTAACGCTATTGTGCCACGCTCTGTATACTTTATCCACAGCAGCAGGTGAGCAATTTATAAATTTAGCCGTTTCGGAAATGCTTCCATCCTTGGCCAAAAAGCCAGATAACTCGCTCCGTATCTGAATTTCGACACCGACTGCACTGTTTTCCACGCCTCCTGACACATTTCATTTACCGTCCATTGGTACTGCTGCCACCTTCCATTTGTTTGTGTTTATTGCATGCTGACGCTGAACACACGTGCTGGTTACATTAATGTGAGTGATCCATGCTTGACATATACTGTGGCATTCAGGGAGTGCCTCTAATATCTACCTCTTAAAACTTTATTTTTACGCCTTTTTTTTCTTCAGACGCACCCTTACAGTTGTCGCCCACCCCCACATGTACCATGACAGTGTAATGGGTATAACTGCAGATATTTTTGTATGAGGTACCTTAATACGTATACACTTCAGTGTGATTGTTGTTTTGTTTTTTTTTTCTCTGTGTCGAACAGCCCTCCACAAACACGTCACAATACAACCTGTTGTTTCTTGCGATGTCGTACTTCAGCAACCACTAAATAAACTACGCCTGTCGTTATAGACTAACCGTTCTGCATCCATGTGTCCACACGTCCACACCGGACCCTGCTGCCCAGGGGAAAGTAAGTATTAAGCCCACGTGAACTTTGAGATAGTAAATAACCTAAAACCCACGACTTCGTTAAATAAAAGAATAGACTAATATAAAATTATGAAATCATTTTATTCAAGAGAAGGAGCTGTTTAATATTGATGTTTGTTCGAAATATAAATGGTTGCTACTCATCGGATGTACACTTGACACGCCTAATTTTCGAATACAGGTTTTCTCGGCGAATTCTAGAGATGAGTTTTTCTCTGGAAGTTCGTTGATAATTTAATCGACTGATATCCAGAGAATATTTCATCAGAGATAATTTCGTTGGAATCTTGTTTTTGGTGGCCAAAGAGGTAGGCAAAGAAACTCTACCTATCTTATGACATTTGCAGACGGTGGTAAAGCTGTGATGTCTGCTCCCACTGCAGCTGCTTCCACGCCGACAGCGAGGAGCGACTATTCGTTTTTAATTTCACAAAATTCCTTGTTAAATTATGCCCGGCTGATAAATCAATGATGAATCGCTGTAATTTGTCAGTTCTGAAACTCAGTGCTATGCACAGGCGTTGGTGACAGGATGAGCAGTCGCGCTAGATGCAAGTATTTTAAGTGAAATACTTGTCTGCTAGCTAAACAGACTATGTCACCTTACGTACAGAAGCAATCGCGTGTTTCCTTACGCCAGTCTGCAGTGTCTTGCCGTGTCCATAGGCGGCACATTAGCTGAGCGGACACAGCTCTAGCTGCGCCTTTACTACTGGGAACACTTCATGCGTCAGCAATGCGTCATCAGTGCCCAGAGCAAAAGATAACCACGCACTGCTAGCTCAACACCATGAACTCCCGAAGATATGCAATTTCATCATTTCCTGTAAGGAAATAGATGAATACCAATTAGAAGACTCACAACTACCTGGAAGCTAAAACAGAGTTCAGGACATCATAAAACATGTTTCAGACTTAGGCGCAAACGGATAGAAAACGAAAGAATCACTAAGTGAAATCAGAGGGAAGTTTAATGTTGCCTCTTCTGGCAATATGATATATAAAATAAAAATCTGATGAAGAAACATTAGAAAACGTTTACCAGTTCGATTCAAAAGACAAAGTAGAGAGACCTGACTTTTTGCTACAGATAAAACTCTCCACCAAAATTGCAGATGCCGTCAGGCTGTTGAAATTACTCCATGACTAACGGACATACTCTTGGGAAGGGAAAAGGTTTAAATAGTGTTCTAGGCTTTTAACATTAACAAATGCACCTCAGTTTCGAGACGCCTTAAGTGCCATGACCTTAACCACACTACGACACATTGTAACGCAAAACGCCAGACATAAGGCAATTATGCTCTACCTTGTCACCAGATAAATGAACTCAGTAACGACTCACCTGTAATCTTACGATGTCGGTAAAGGTAAGAGAAAGTGCGCAAAGCAGCAACGAATGTACGACGCCCTTAATGTCTTGAAAAGTTAAATTTCTAGGTTATAATTATACCAAGATGGTACACAACGCAACCCCTTCAACTAAAACGAATACAGAGTATAAATCACACAGAACCAAAACGGAGAGAACACCTGCGTCTATATTACTGTGGAACTGGAGACGCACTAAAGCATGGCGGCAGTCCCAGGCAGTGTTACAGGCGAATGAAATGGATACTTTTACATGTCCTTCTTCCACTGAACACTCTCTTTCTTAATATCAGCGACAATTTCTTAAGCGTTTCACAATACATCGACAATTAAATTTCTTCTTCCTTTCTTCCTAGGCTATTGCCTGTGTCCTTCAGTACCCCTCAGTCTACTACCCCAGGTTTTAAATTCATCGTTTTCCTAGACGGCCAATATTTCTTTTCCCAGCTGGTCCCCTAGACTTAAAAGTACTTAAATCTAACTAACCTAAGGACACCACATACAACCATGCCCAACGCAGTATTCGAACCTGTGACCGTAGCAGCAGTGCAGTTTCGGACTGAAGCGTCTAGAACCGCTCGATCACATAGGCCGGCTATGTTGACACCAACCACTGGTAATATTGATGTAGAAATAAAGGAGAATATTGAAAATAAGAATAAAAAATTACTCAAATTGTAGCAATTAACGAAGTTTCCAAGGGAAGAGCTTCCATATAACTGTATATGTTACTGGCAGCAGCGGAATAACTCGAGATTTTCCGGCTAACTACAACCATATCTACTTGCAAACCTACTTTTTGCTACATTATTGGAAGTTTTAGGTTCCTGAAGTTTCTCCCAGATCTGCGCTGGACATCTTCTAGGTGCTCCTGGCGACTCTAAGCGCTGCGCAGTAACGTACAACGATCTCCATCGGACATGGTCCTACAATCACTTGGAAACCCTCGGCACGTGTAGTGCGAAAGGCAAGTGAGCCTCAGGAGTACGTTCCGCTGAATTCGTCGCAGTATACTTTTGTAGCTGCCTAGTCCAAGGCGATGCTCCTAGCCGCTGGCAGCGAAGCCAGAATGGTGTTGAAGGTATTCGTGATACGACGGCAGAACTAGAAACGGTAATTTATATTCAGCAGTGCCAGCACGGGATATCTTATGCAACATTTCAGCCGCTTTTGAATAACAAATTTTAGATGTTCTAGGAAGCCTTTTAGCATCTAGAAGAATGCCTGAATATCCGAAAACAGTGCTGCTTTTTACAGGTATTTCGTCAAACCGCAGGATAGGATCTTCTCTTCAGAAGTATGTATGTGGTTTTAAGACGAGCTATAATCAGTTTGTTGCTCTTGCACCAGTGCTGCATATGATCAAGTACATAATTCGTCTTTTCCTCAAGTCTCGCCCTGGAGTCTGCAGTCGCAACTACTAGGATGATATCTGCGTGCAGTAGCTTCAGATGTAATAGAGGATCAATACTAAGATCCCAGAACAGCGGACCACTAATGGAGCGTTGAGTGCAGTGCTTGGTAACCTTTTCGATTACCATTCTCTGGCCCGCAAGACAGTGGATGCTACGTCCACTATAGTAATCGACAAAACTTTTATACAGATATTTGGGGAACCTGATGAACTCGGAGATGTAAGAAAATCGCAGGCCACTAAAGATTATCGAATATGCCGCGCGATGTCAATCATGAGTGGAACTGGACTCATCATTGTCGAATTTTCCACATTCTGAAGAGCTCTGTTAACGCAGCATCTGTAGAACGCCCTCTCTGAATCCATACTGACATCAGTTTTGACCCAAGGGGTGGATGTTCCCTTACAACCGGTTACAAAGCGAACACTCCTGCACTTTGGCCAAGACGTTCCATAAGCAAATAATTCTATAGCTCTTCCGTGATATCAGGTCTTTATGCACTTTCGTCACTAGTGTTCTAGCTGTTTTTCATATCTCCAGGGTCGTAAATATTCCCATTGTCTCGTTTAGAAGTGCTGTGAAATAAGATACTATCGACCGACCCTCCGACCGCACACCCTCTAGGTAGACGCTATCCGGTCCAGGTTCCTTTCCAGTAATTTTGGTTGGAAGTGATAACAATTTCTTATTAGAGAGGTATCACCAACACCAGATATTCAGCTGACTTCCTCCACCCAGCCATCATTGATCCATCATATTCACACACTCTGTTCGTGACAGTAGGTCTCTTCGCCTTTTTCGTCAGTAACTTATACGTCCTTCCCCATACGTCAAATTGCAGGTGTCCTCGTAGAAACTTTTTTATGTCTATTCTTTTAGTTCCCTGAAGCAATAGTTGGAAGAGCATCTTAATTGTCCTGTATTTATGGATCGCTGTTGAGGGTTCTGCTTGTCCTAAAGAAAGCTGAAAAGCTCTTTTTCTTGATCTTACCCTTTGCCTGAGCGTGGATAGTTCTGGGCTCCTAGAGATTGTAGTCCAAATGTTTATCTTTTTCTTAGGGATATAGAGGTCCTGTGCGCTTTGCAACAGTTCACTTCGTGGCTGCGCACTCAAGTCTGCTAGAACCTGAAGCGCTTCCATCAGAAGAACCATTCAAACCATTTTCCTGAAGTCTAACCCTACCATACTTTCACCAGTCCTATTTTCCTCTGTCTCAACCTATTGTTGCCGCTTTTCCTTCGACGACAACTGCATTATGGTCGCTGGATATTAGGTACCAGAGCACCTGACAACTATTAATTTAGATGCTGCCATCCTGTGTGCTAAAGCAACATCAGTGTCAACAGCTACATCTACTCGTCCCTCAAATGTGCTCGGATAGCCTTCTACATTTAAAACAATGAAGTCCATATCCTGTATTGCATCCCCTAATATCTCATCTGCTGTGCCACAGAAAGGGTTTACCGTTCGCATCGTTTGGCACAAGAGACACCCATCACTTCTGAATAGAGCTACCGCCCTGAGTTGATCTCCATATGGTACAATGAGGTAAGAATACTATATGTACACAGAGGTGACAAACGTCATGGGAGAGCGATATCCACATATACAGATGGTGTACACAAGAAGTGAGAGGGCAGTACACTGGCAAGGCTGTTATTTGCCATCAGGTGATTCATGTGAAATGGTTTACGACATGATCTGTCCACGTGATGGGATTTAAGTGACTTTCAACACAAAATGGTAGTTTATGCGTGGGACGTTCCATTTCAGAAACTGTTAGAGAATTCAGTATTCCGATATACATTGCTCTAGAATGTCCCGAGAATTCAAAATTTCAGGCGTTATGTCTCAGCAACACTGTGGCCGACGGCCTTCACTTAACGACCGAGAGCAGCCAAGTTTGTGTCAGTTCCCGGTGCTAACAGACAAGCAACACCGTGAGAAATAACCACAGAAATCAATATGGGAATTTCGACGAACGAGTCCATTAGGACAGTGAGGCGAAATTCGGCGTTAGTAGGCAGTGGCAACAGCCAACCGACACGACTGCCTTTGCTAACCGCACGACATCCCCGGGGCTCGTGACCATAGCTCGTGGCCCTGTGCATTGTACCCAACACGAGTGGACAATAGTGACCTTGACAGATGGGTCCCGATTTCAATTAGTAAGAGCTAGCGGTAGGGTTGGAGTGTGGTGCAGACCTCACGATGCCATGGACTCAAATTGCCAACAAGGCACTGTGCGATGTGGTGGTGGCTCCATAACGGCATCGGCTGTTTACACATGGAACTGACTGATTCCTCGGTCCAACTGAACCGAACATTGACTGGAAATGGCTATGTTCGGCTACTTGGAAACCATTTGCACCAATCATGGCGTTCATTTTTATGGATGATAACGCGCAGTGTCACTGGGCCACAAGTGTTCGCTATAGGTATGAAGAAGAACATCCTGGACTGTACGAGCGAATAATTAGGTCACCCAAGTCGCCCTAATTGAATCCCATCGAACATTTATAGGACGTAATGGAGAAGTCTGTTTAGGCCCAAAATCCTACATCGGCAACACTTTCACTGTTATGTAAGGCTATAGGGGCAGTAAGGAACCATCAACGACTTAGTCAGTCTATGCCACATCGAGTTATTGCACTACTTCTAGCAAAAGGAGGTCCGACCCAATATTAGGAAGTATCCCAAGACCATTGGTACCTCAGAGTCTGTCTGCGAATCCTTCATTTCTACAGCAACCAAGTGCCTGTCAAATAGCTGTGCCACTTTACTTTCAGTGAATTTCCTCCTTGAAAGAAAAATGGCAGACGTTGCCTCATTGTGGCCAAAAAGTCAAAATCTTCGCAGGAAAATGTAGAAGCCTATTTTTTCTACAGTACATGCTTGCAAGCAGTCTATATCAACATTCACCTCATCAATTAGTTCTCGTGTTTCAGTAGCAGCTAGTTTACCTCTTGCAACATTTTTGTGCAATAGCTTTTTCGTTTTATGTGTTTAGAGCGCGAAAAAACTCTTTGGAGAGAGGAGAGCTGGGTCAAAGTAAACCCGTCCATGAGCTTTTACAGAATCCATGTGCAACTGCTCAGTCTCGAATGATTCGTTTCTTATCTCCAACGACCGTCGAAGGAGTTCACTTAATGCTTAAACCCTACTGTCAAATTATTATCTCTCAAAAGAATCCTGTATATGTCCCAGGTGTAGGATAGTCATAGATTATCCTTTGGATGCCCAACTCAAATAACGTGTCTAAGAGCAACCTTCAGTACGCTGAGACCCTCCGAACGATTTAACTGGAGAGAAACTTCTAAATTATTACACACCAACAGCTGAGTTACGCGAACGGAACCTGCTATAGAAATCAGGGAACAGATTTCTCAAAGTGCGATACTGCAATCTCAGTTAGCAGCAAGAACTAAGAACTGGACAATGAAATATCGAAGAGTAATGATAAACAGCCTCCAATATTGATCCGTATATACAAAACAGGCATACAAAATACCAGGGAGACAACTTACATGAATACGGATCCGCATCACGTCTTGCAGAATCTGCTACAGTTAAAACGACAGAAGTACCATAGGAAACGTAGATAACACTTCCACTGCAGTAAAAAATTATGAAACCGCAAGAGTGAAACACATATTAAAGCAGCGACGTTAGAATTAGGTGCAAGAACATACAGTAACAGTATAGAAGGCACAAGCACTACAGATCGTCAAACACGCGAAACATCTTGAACGAACTGAAAATTATAGATACCAGGCAGTGTTTAGGTACAGTAGATACCACCCAGACCTACAGACTGCCACGTGAAACTGAACGAACTGGAAGACCAAAGAATTTTACTCATCCCCCTCTCATACATAAAAAGAATAATGCATCAAAAGGGAAACAAATCACCTTCCCCACAAACCAAGGAGTAGATAGATTAATACTTAAGGCAAATAATATGTCCACAAATTTCACTCAGCGAGTCTACACAAAAAGATCGCAACCCCAAGGTCTACACAATGTGTATACAGAACTTGTACTAGCCCATGAACGTAATGAAACCGAATCCCGAACACCACCCAGTTCCCCAACCCCGCACCCATCCAGCGCTGCTTTCGAACAATTTCCCATTATGGACTTGAAAATTCCTTAGCTGCATTCCATGAGAAGTTCATATATAACGGCTTAAATTGGGAAATCGACAGAATAAATCTGCCATTTATCAAGGACACTTTTGCATTTCCCATGTGATGTCGGCTACGTCCTTGGACCAGCAAATTCGAAAGTAGATATTGTAATTATAAATAAATGTATAGCGATTAAGAAAATCTAGGAAAATTGTAGCGTTACATCACGATTAATGTATCACAAGATAGAATCATACACCGTACATACAGCGAAGAAAAATGAGCTATGATCAATCAATGTGTTCAATAAGGTTGTGATCAACTTCGTGGCAGTTAGTCTTTCGTCGCTGTAACACATATTTTGTAAACCATTATAGATTCTAATTGTCTTCTTTATGTAAAATATCGTGGTACTGAATCCTTCCATTACCGAATACTCTATTAAATTACAGGCTTCCACAATATTTACACATCCACCTAAAATTCTAAGTTGTATTCGAATTATAGGAGTCATAATCAGTAACGACATCACAATCAATTCCATCCGAGCTAGTATTATTTATCTCCGGTGGAAAAATTGTAGAAAGATCTTAGGTATACACATTCAATCATTTTAATAGGTTTGATTGACAAACAATGTCTCTTATACTTAACAGGAAAACACAATTCGCTCTATGTCGCAACCAACCACACCCTGTAGAGCAGATGCGTAGGTGTTCTTTGTCAGATTTATTCTCACTACAGTTTCCGAAACTGAATTGCTTACGACAAGCAGACTGTCATGTGGATGTGCAAAACAGAATACTGACATGATATAGGCCTTAATACAACGCTGAGTATCCGGTTTGGTATTTTGCATAACCCTTTGTCAGTCTAGTTTCGTGGGGGTGGACATGCCTACATCCAGCCACTTCTAGATCAATTCGGCATATTGCTGTGGGTTAATCCCTCGTCAGTCTATCTGTCTTAGCAATTTTATAGATCTGTCGCTCAACTTAGTCTACTTAAACTCCTGAAATACAAATTCCAACGTTAAATAGTTAAAATAACATCCCTGTAAAAATGGAAGCACTTTCAGCTAGCTATTTTCGGCTATCTTTCACAGTCATCCAACTACACCCTCCCCCTCCCCCGCCACAGTCACCCGATATACACGCACGTAAATCATTGTACGTAGGAAACACCTTACGAATATTTTCAGGAATGAGACCACTGAATTTCTCATACTAAATATTTATTAATTTCTGCATATACATTTACACGGAAAACAACGGTTTCTTTATGTTTGTTGGGTGTGGTTTTAATAACTTCTAGCTTAATTTTTAATTATTAACTTGTAAAAATTAGAGTACCTGCATATCTTCCAAAAATTAGTGTACTTAAAAATCTGTATGATTGTGGTCACGTTCTATACATATTATCAAATAGAGCTCAAATGAAACGACTTAACGTAATAGTGCTATTAATTCAGGCGTGAGCTCAATTTAAAATTCTGCACAAAAAATTCTAAAGTTAAACAGAAATTAATTTCTGGTAAATTATAGTCGTATAAAGGAGGTCTCAAACATGATAGTAACAAAATATACTGAACAACCGACGCGCTTAGCTCCATATGATATTCTGTACGATAAAACATACAACTGAATCATACCAGTTAATACTTTTTATGAGTTTCCTTCTTCTTATTTAGTGTATCTTTCTTATGACAGATTTCGACTGGAGACTCCCCAACCTGACCTGTTCCGAGCATCTTCCTTCAACTGTTTGTATATTCGTCCTTTTCTAATGTCGCCCATCAATCCAATTCTCTTCCTACCACTTCCTTTCATTATTTGCGTTTTCACTCTATGTTGTATACAATTCCTACGCAGTTTGTCTCCATGACAAGTTCTTTTTTTTTTTCTCTTTCTGATCACTTCCATTAATCTTTCTTATTCCTCTATTATCTTTATTCTTAAGTCGTGTCATTCCACTTTCCCTTCAGCATTCTCTTCGAAAGGCACATTTCAAAACTTTCTAAATATCCTTGTTCGGTCCTTTTAAATGTACATGATTCGCTGCTATACAATACTACAGATATCTTTTCCTCAGTCCGACTGGAGTTCTTGTAGCTGTTAGTAACTACTTTAGCTTTTCAAAGGCTCTCTTTCTCATAGATATACTCCTCCTTATTTCTTCTGTACAGCTTCAGTTCGATGTCACTGAACTTCCTAGTACCACAAAGAACTTTACTTGTTCTATCATCTTTCCATCCAATACTATGTTGGCTTGTACTTTCTTCTTTTTCATCATTTTTGCCTTTCCTATATTTTTGTTAATTTTGTACTCCTGGTCCCTTCGGGTTTTCCCACGTTTTTTCCTCAATTTTCTTTCAGTTCTCCTTAGTGTGGCTCTGTTTATAACCTTTTAAACAGGACTTACAAAAGTAATTGTCCAGTAGTATTTGCAATATTTGTTTTCATATTTTTAGGTAATGATACTGGAATAATCTAATGTAGATTCTGGGATCAGCTCCCTACGTCATATATTCTCAGTCAGTTTAGCTACTGAATTGGGGTCTAAGCTAAATTTGTGGCATTTCCCATAGCTCCTGAACTGCTTTCTCCAATTCCCATTGCAGTATCTTGGTACCCAGTTTTTTCATACTGATCATCTTCATCTTCCCAAACCATTCTGGCATTATCCATCTGTCCATGGAGTAACTTTTGCACATAATCTGTCCAAACTTTCCTCTCTTTTTCTAATTCCATCTTCTTCCCATGTTTATTTAACATTCCTTGTACGTTTATTTTTCTCAAACCACTATTTGTTAAAGATTTTACCCTTCTGTATATTTCTCAAATTCTACCTTTTTTTCCAATCCTCGTGAATCCTGAAATCATTTCTTCATTCAGTCTTTCCTAACGTGGTCAGTTAATCTTCTTAGTTCATTCTTCAGTTTTCTGTACTGTCTTCTGCCTTCTACCAGATTGTCATTTCTTCATTTCCTGCACACATCCATTTTATTCAACATACTCGTATTTACTGTTATCCACTCTTCCTAATACCTAATTCTTTACACTTGTCCAATTCCTATCTCTAATGCTTCCAAAACTTTATCTCTAATGATATATATATACTCTGTAGTGGCTTCTGTGCATTACACATCCTAGTTTATTTTCGACAAAATTACTGGAGTCCTCCTTAATGTTTTCATTCTTCAATTTCTCAATATCCCATCTTATCATCTGTTGTCTTAATCATGGCCAAATGTGCACTATGAGTAAATTACGCTCTAAATCACGTGGTCTTGCAATGGTTTGCAAATGTTTTTGTATCCAAATTGTACCTTCTTCCATTTTCCACTATGATATTCCAATCTCATATCATTACAGTCGTTCCTATTGAAATTTGTCATTCACGTCTTCAAGGCGCTCATATAATTTTTCCCTATTACCTTAGTTGCATCTGATGTTGGCATGTAAACCTGAATAATCAGTGTGTCCACAGGGTTACTCTATAATTTCACTGATACGTTCAGTTAGTAACTGTACTACTCGTTGCTATGTTCTTGTCCAAATGTTTAGTGAGTATAGCTCCATCTCCATTTTCTTCCTTTCCGACACTTTGTAAATTTTCTCCGGACTGAAAGTCTCCTTCTCCTTCCCACTGATCCTTTCTTCACTCTAAAAAGACATTTCATTCCCTATTTCTCTCTTCACGTTTCCTGGTTTTCCTTTGTTATTCATTGTCTTCACATTTCACGCAGCAATAGTCTTCTTACCTTGGTTCAGTTCGGTACACAGTTCCCCTAGCTATGTACTCACCAAAAGATCAAGTCATTGGCATATTCCACAATTTTTCTTCTCAAGAGAAACCATCTCAGAGAACGGTTCATTGGGATTAGAGATAGCACACGGGTCTTTAATACGGGAGTTCCCCTCGACTTCCTTGTCCGATGCTACTGGCCTTTTTTTGATGCTTATCCATATTTAGTACTGGTTTCCAACTCAAAACGGCAAGAGAGTGGCCTGCCCTCTCTTCACTTACCCATCCTTCTAGGAGGCTGTTATCACTTGGCAAAAGGATTCTCCTTATCCTGGGACATATTCGATGCTAGCATCCTTAGCCACTTGTGTCAGCCGTTGAACGTTCTCTACCAAGATGAGGGGAAAAGGGGGGGGGGGGGGGGAATGCGGTCAGGATTCTCTTGAGCTTAGGACGAAATGGCTCTTTGATCAATCTGCAGTACTTCCACTGAAATTTCCCATCTTTTAATACTTTTTACATTAGGAAGCTGCTGGTAATAATAATAATTTCCACGCGATGAAACAGAAGAAGTATTGGTCCTATCACTCTTTTTTATGAATTATCAGTTCATAAATCTAAATTGTTTGCACTGGATCAGATGATAAATATATACAATCTAAAGTTACAAGTAAAAAGCACACTATCTGTCTTGAAAATCATTTTCTTTCCAGTCCCATCAATCATTTCCTCAACACAGTTATTGCTATTTCCCAAATACTTCCTGTCAAATTCAGGAAAACGAAGAGTTACTGCAGTGACAGACTATGAAAAATTCTAATCGTAGAAAGCCGCACACTATCTAACGGAAATTTGAATTTAAATACTCCACAGGGGTGTTAACGCTCTGTGTGGGTGACATTTGTCAACAACTTTGACTCGAGCAGATGTAGATACAAAGTTATCGTACTTAAACAAAATATTACTTATTGGTACAGATTAATAAATGTTAGTTTCGAAATCTAGCGGTAATGCACATATTACAAAATCTAGCGGTAATGCACATATTACATGCAGCTGTCTATATAAATTCTTGTACGACTCGAAATTAACTTTGCGGAGATCAGAAGAAGCACTAAACGTCTGTTGTAAGCGGAACTTCTGGGGTAACGGGAGATTTAGTATGTCCGTGACCTTAAAATCAACCTTTTAGACGCCTGGAAGACAAAACTATTTGAAAATGTGGATACATTTTTGTGAAAGAAAATTCTATTGCAGTTTCTGTATGGTGGAGTAAATGAATAATTCATCTCAGTGTTGCACAAATGAAGCCCGTAGATAAACTATAAACAGCAATAACCGCTAATCTTCGCTTCACTGCATCCAGTATTTAATTTGTAGGGGATACAATTTATAACTCCTGGGTGTCCATGCATGTGGGTAACAAACAGCAAATTTTACGCTGCGTTAACTGTGGAATACAGGAAACTATTTTCACGTTCACTGAATAGTTCTGAACACCAATTGAGTATTGTAATAACTCGTTCGTTTACAACCGCAACCTCATCATTCTTGTCGCTTGCCAGCTAATTCTTAATTGAACGTAACTGCTGCATCTTATGTTATAGACGATTTTCCTTACGTGCTCATAACTAAGAGTGCGTTTGGGATTATTTCGCTCTACGATTTCTTCAAATATTTTTTTCAGCAACGTATCGTGCTGTAATACGTGGCCTAGTATTGTGCCTATTAATTTCCTAGTGTTCCTTAGTATACGTTTTCTCGATGACAGAAAATTTCTTTATTTCTGCACTTGAGATTATTTCGCTCAAAATAAAATACTTGAAGTATTTTTTTTAGCAACGTATAATGCTGTAATGTGTGGCCTAGTGTTGTACCTATTAGTTTCCTTGTGTTCTGTGTTACACATTTTGTCGAAGACAGAAAAACTCTTCCTTTCATACTGCATCACTGCATGCGTTCTTTAACTCCATTAATCAGAGGCACCTAATCGTTGTATTTCTATCTCTACCATTGTCCATGTTACTCATACTATACAGAGATGTGCTCCAAATATATCTCTGGCGGATATTTATATAGCGCCAAATTTATATTTTTGGATGTTAGCAGTTGGTTCTGTTCACAGGCTGCTCTTTTGTGCTGTAAATCCTTGCCATCACGTAATTATTGAATCTTTGATATTTATCTTCTCCATTAGCGAGATTAAAATATTCGTCCACGTTGTCTGGAGAGATTCATACGTATCTATATTAAATCAGTGTTGCTGCGTTCCTACCTAGAGCAGGAATTTGTTATTTAAAGTAGCATGCTAGGTTGGCTGATTCGGTGCAGGGGACCAAACAGCGAAGTCATCGGTCCCATTGGATTATTGAAGGATGGAGAAGGAAATCGGCCATGCCCTTTCAAAGGACCAATCCCGGCATTTGATTGAACGGATATAGGGAAATAACGGAAAACGTAAATCAGGATGGTCGGACGCGGGTTTGCATCGTCGTCCTCCAGAATGTGAGTCCGGTGTGCTAACTGCTGAGCCACCTCGCTCGGTAGCATTGTAGGGTCATCTACTCGATTTTATCTCACCAAGAACGAGTTTTGTAATTGATCAATGTCAGTAAAATTTATATCCCAGTGCAACATCTAATGCACAGCAACATCTAATATAGTTAATTGGATACAAATTGAACATATGACGGTATAGTAACAATTATAAACAAGATATGTTGACCAAATACAGTACTGTATTTGCTGTATCAAGCATATACCTTAGAACTACTGTATATTATCACGTGGAACACGTCCTATATACACTACTGGCCAATAAAATTGCTACACCACGAAGATGATGTGCTACAGACACGAAATTTAACCGACAGGAAGAAGATGCTGTGATATGCAAATGCAAATGATTAGCTTTTCAGAGCATTCACACAACGCTGGCGCCGGTGGCGACACCTAGAACGTGCTGACATGAGGAAAGGTTCCAACCGATTTCTCATAGACAAACAGCAGTTGACCGGCGTTGCCTGGTGAAACGCTGTGATCATTCGTGTATGGAGGAGAAATGCGTACCATCACGTTTCAGACTTTGATATAGGTCGGATTGTAGCCTATCGCGATTCCGATTCATCGTATTGCTACATTGCTGCTCGCGTTGGTCGAGATCCAATGACTGTTATCAGAATATGGAATCGGTGCGTTCAGGAGGGTAATACGGAACGCCGTGCTGGATCCCAACGGCCTCGTATCACTAGCAGTCGACATGACAGGCATCTTATCCGCATGGCTATAACGGATCGTGCAGCCACGTCTCGATCCCTGAGTCAACAGATGGGGACGTTTGCAAGACAACAACCATCTGCACGAACAGTTCGACGACGTTTGCAGCAGCATGGACTATCAGCTCGGAGACCATGGCTGCGGTTACCCTTGACGCTGCATCACAGACAGGAGCGCCTGCGATGGTGTACTCTACGACGAATCTGGTTGCACGAATGGCAAAAAATCATTCTTTCGGATGAATCTGGGTTCTGTTTACAGCATCATGATTGTCGCATTCGTGTTTGGCGACATCGCGGTGAACGCACATGTGAAGCGTATATTCGTCATCGCTATACTGTCGTATCACACGGCGTGATGGCATGGGGTGCCAACGGTTACACGTCTCGGTCACCTCTTGTTCGCATTGACGGCACTTTGAACAGTGGCTGTACCCTTCATTCGATCCCAGCGAAACTATACATTTCAGCAAGATAATGCACGGCCGCATGTTGCAGGTCCTGTACGTGCCTTTCTGGATACAGGAGATGTTCGACTGCTGCCCTGGCCAGGACATTCTCCAGATCTCTCACCAATTGAAAACGTCTGGTCATTGGTGGCCGAGCAACTGGCTCGTCACAATACGCCACTCACTACTCTTGATGAACTGTGGTGTCGTGTTGAAGCTGCAGGGGGCAGCTGTACCTGTACACGCCATCCGAACTCTGTTTGACTCAATGCCCAGGCGTATCAAGGCCGTTATTATGGCCAGAGGTGGTTGTTCTGGGTACTGATATTCAGGATCTATGCACCCAAATTTCGTAAAAATGTAATCACATGTTACTTATAGCATAATGTATTTGTCCAATGAACACCCGTTTATCATCTGCATTTCTTATTGGTGTATCAATTTTAATGGCCAGTATTGTATATACAGTACAATAAATGTAGAATTCACTCGGGAACGTATTTGTTGTCACAGTTAATGTTCGAGGATCCTACAAATAATTGGTCTTCAGATAATAATATAAATTGTATCAGCAGACGCCAGAAATATCCCGTTTGAAATGAGAAACGAAAATTATAATAATGTTTCCTCAACTGTATGCTTTAACAGCTTCTATTTTATATTTTTATTATGTCTCGTTCTACCATTATACTAATGCCCGTCAAGTTTTTGAACCAGTCACTTACCATCTACTTTCAGTCCCTCTTTTACATCAATTCGGGTGGTTTACTTCGCACAACACACATCTTCACGTGGTATAAAATACGTCAGATGAAAGTATATATTGTAATGATCATTGTAAAGCAAAAATATTCTTTAAAATTAAAAATTAAAACGAGAAGGGGAGGTAAAATACGAGACGGAACAAGTGTGTTCTCAAAATGTGGAGTAACGTGTTACGAAACATTGTAATTCTCTAAATACATAGGAAAAGCGTAATGATTTTCTTTTCAAGTTTTTAAATTTAATTTCGCTGAAGATTGTTCCAGAGTAGCGTGGTTAAAGCAAAAAGTGGAAAACTGAAATATTCGTAAATTGATGCAAATGGAGTTATTTCAATTATAGTATTGTATTTTACAAAATTACCTAAATCAAGTAGCTAAGTGGGCTCCAGAATTGTTTTGTTATTGTAATGTTTCACAATAGTCATTCTGTGTGTATTTCATCCATAAGAACGTATTGAAATATCGAAGAGTCATAAATTTACTAGTTCAGGACGCAAACTTATCCACTGTACGTGAAACGTTACAAGGGGTTTGCAAATATGTTTTCTGTACTGCACTTAAGGTATGTGTGGCTGAACTCGGCGGTATTCGTTCTTCTCCTAAATACTGATCCGTGGAATACATCTCATAAATACAAAAACAAATGAAAATCTCTGAAAAGAGTATTTACATAGTTTCTGAGAGCTTAATGAGAGATGTTCACAAAATATTAAACTTCATCGGCGACTAAATGATGAAAGGAAATTTGACGTGAAACGATGAGTATACAAAAGTTTTGTAAAATATTGAAGATCATTGGTTGAATAATGAAAAAGCAATAAATATCAGGTCGTAATTGTTTAATTTACTCGTACTGTTGTACCGAATATCAGTAACATTTGTTCATGCTTTCAAGAGTGAAAATGGAAATGCACATTGCATGAGGTATCAGTAGTTTCTCTTTTTATCTTTGGCCAATCATAATAAGTGCTCTGTCTCTATCGATGTATGCGTTAACGGTATTTCAAACCGTATCCTTCGATACATCCACTAACGTAACAGAAAATGTGCAGAATACCCTTAAAATACTTATTCATGGTAGGTAACCTTTTTACTTAGCTCTTGTCATGTACGATAATACCGGCTATTAAACTACAGCTAGACTTGTCGAAGTACTACTCCAGTTAAATGAAAAAAATTGTCTCTTTGGCCCTCAAATGTTCTTTGAAGAATATTTGCCGTTTAGTAACGAAAGATTAAATTCATATCTTGTGAAACGTTGTCGTATTTTATACGTCGTACGCACGGCGCAAATAAGATTACCCAGTGTTCCAGCGTTCTTTACCTCACATGGACATGCCAAGCGGAATATACTGGATATTCCAGTAATGTGAGGTGGGACAAAGCGGGGCCCATCTATTTATGGACAGCTCAGCTCGGTTTTACCGAACTGCCATCGGCGAGCTTCCATTGTGGACTGGAAAAAATACGCGACGTCGGAGAAATAACTGCGTAATAAACTCCAAAAACACATTCCGGTGCGGCGACCTTCTGTGACACTCGTTGCGTCTCTTGTGAACGTGCTAGTTACCTTTCGATCTTCTTCGTTGAAAACATAGGAGAACACGAAATATGGTCTAAACAAACAGTTACCGAATAGAGTGATTTTGTTACCAAATATTAGTGTTCAGTTCTAAATGTATTTGGGAGAACAGTGGAACAAATGTAAACGTATTGAAGTACAAAATAACCTTATAGAGAAAATAAGGTGACTAATTTACTCGCGAACCACAATAGTGTGTCTCGCCGTTGTTTCTGTCAAACGAAGTGCGCTACTTCGGACTTTTCGAATCCACCCAAAATGTGTTTAGAACATAAATCGCCTATCTCAGCTCATCGCAAAAGCATTGGTAAGAGCATTGGGTCTTACGACGACAGACGTTTGAATGATTACCTCTGCAATGCCTAAGAGAGGGACTTTGGTAAGGCGAAGAAGCAAAATATGATATAATAGAACAAAAGACCATCTATTTCTTTCTCTCGATTTACTGCAATATTTCCTTCTGCTTAAAATAATTACCGTTATCCGAACAACAAATTGTTTCTTTTGACCTGACAGTGTTGCACATCCACTCTGTCATCATAGTGTCATCTGGAATTACAGTTAAGGTGGTCACAGGAAAGTGGAACAGAACAACTTGCACATGTGACTAAAACGACATTTTCACATTCAAAATCACTTGTGAATGAAGCAAACCAACTTGAAACGCCTCCGTAGTTAATCTTTCAGACATAATTGACACTACTACTTGAATGCAGAAGCGAAGTCTAACGTGACAAGGTGGCTTTCATCAAGATCACTTATTAATCTGTTCCTCTTTGCTCTGATCATATCAGTGAAACATCACACATGGACTTTGAAGACTGAATAGCCGTGCCAGTACATGAGATCAGTAGACGAAGTTCGTTGTTCAGGGTAACGTATTTATTTTAAGCAGGGACAAATGTAGCAAGAGGGCAAGACATTGAAATCTGTGTGTTTTTGGTCCTGTTATATTGACATTCAGCTTATTCTCCTTACCTAAGTGGTTGTTCATATGTCTCTCGTTATAGGACGCGCAGTTTTGCATCTGAATTCCTCATACCATGGTTTCTGCGGTTGATGAGGCTTTTTTTATTTTTTAAGCACATTTTTGGTAGTTCTGAGTGTTCGAGGCCAAGTACTTCCCTTGTGTGTTTTACAATGTTTAGTGAAAGACATGAACATTCTTTCCGAAGTTTCGATGCACTGAGCAACCGAGGAGTGGTAAACAATTTATTAACTACTACTCTACAAATCCAGTCGTCGATCTGGCTTTTACGGGAACTAGCTTCTTTCTACAAACCAATAACTAGGTGCAGCAACGTTGAGCCCAATATTTCCTCTTAATGCAAACATGAAGAGTAATGGCGGAAGTCACCGAAATGGGCAACTATGATGGCTTGCAGTTACCAGCGACTATTAGGAGATGCGAATGAGAATCCTGACGACAGTGTTAAAGTTGAGTGTGTCGTCTAAGTGCAAATTATAGCAGAAGGTTCATGATACTGACTGGAGAGGGTGTAATCATCTAGGATATAGAGGAACAAGATACGTAATAAGTATCCCACCATGATACTGGCTGGCAGTAAATCACAATAATTACGGTTTATATCGCACAGAACTGCGCTTCTTGGCTACCAACGATATCGCTGTTCCGCCTATGGCACCTGGTCTCGAAAAGTTCCGGAAGATACAATTCGTCATGTGCGAACGTATCAATTGAAAAAAGGCGTACTACATTAGATGTTTACGAATAAAAGAAGCATCAAAATTGACGCGGTCAGTGGTTTACGCAAACAAAACGCTGATTTATACGCATTACACAGCAAATACATGTATTCAACGTGATTGTGCGCAAGGAATGTTGTAAAACAAAAGTGGCAGGCAGAGCTTAATTGTTGTAAGACACAGTACACTTCTGAATAGACATGTAGTATTTGATGGCGTATCGCTCGTGAGACTGCTACGAGAGGTGTTAAATAAGTAATAAAACACTTTTTTTTTGTAAGTAGGTCGGTTTTTCCTCAGTATTCCAAAGTGCTCTTCTGGCTACAAAACCATAATGTTTCAGCAGAATGTCCATTCAATGACCATGGCCTTACGGCACCCCTCTGGGAGAGTCTGTATGCCTGCATGGTACCACCCTACTGGTCGACGCCCAGCCAATGTCTTACTTCGTCAACTAACCCCATAATTCACTTAGTATTTCGCGCTGAATGTATCGTTCTTGGGCCAAACAGATGGAAATAAGAAGGGGCAAAACCGTGTTTTATTGTGGGTGAGGAACAACAGTCTAGTGAATTTCTGTGAGCTATCTCTCGGGTGCGCAGACTTGGGTGAGGTCTCGGGTTGTCATGGAGAAAGAGAAGTTAGGTCACATTTTTTTTCGCGACGAACACTCTGAAGTTGTTTCTTCAGCTTTGGGAAGGTGTGTAAGGCCATCCGGATGGTTTGCGTGATCCAATTACGACTCACTCAATGACTTACCGAGCTTTCGTTAAGTGCCAGGTTTCCGTAGACATTTAGGAAGCGTCTATGAATGTCTAGGATGCTCTGGTTTTGCGCTAAACTCAATGACACCACTCTGCGTGGGACATACCTCTGTTACAGACACCTCTTTGGAGGCTACGCATAGCACCGCGACCTATCGGAACTCGATGAAACTAGGATCTGAAGAGGGAATATTCGACTATGTGCCACAACTAATTCCGCATTTCTTTCAAACGAAATTGGCCGAAAAAGGAATGTGTTGTATTTTTCCTCTCGTACTTCCACGACTCCCTGTTTCTTGACCAGAAGTACAGCAGCGCCCCTTCCTTCTTCATTATATTTGTCGCGTAGTACGTTCTATGCACTTCAACATTCTTGTCAACTTAATATAAATTTTTTCATATGATAACGTGTTGAAAATACTGTGTTCAACTTTTGTGCAACAAAATATGAACTGAATCTGACCCAATGGCTTAGGGTAACACTCTATTAACAATCTACTGCAACTTGGTGGTAGGATAATGTTTTCTTACATGGAGTATACATCAGTTTTTCCATTTATTTTGTCATTTGTGATAGGGGGTGATATTTCTATACTAAGTTTAAGATGTTACTACTTGTAACGCTAATGGTTCAAATCGACATACCTCACTCAGTAATGAGGGACACGGTAAATCGATAGCAAAATAAGACAAATTTTACTTATTGGACTGACTGTGGTAGGGTTTGGTTTTCGATCCATAACAACAGGGATAAAATTGCTGTAAGTGCAGAATGAAGGCGAAAGATCCATGAGGTTTATAAATGATCTGCTGTTGTCGTCAACTGCTTTATAGCCGGCCGGAGTGGCCGTGCGGTTCTAGGCGCTACAGTCTGGAACCGAGCGACCGCTACGGTCGCAGGTTCGAATCCTGCCTCGGGCATGGATATGTGTGATGTCCTTAGGTTAGTTAGGTTTAACTAGTTCTAAGTTCTAGGCGACTGATGACCTAAGAAGTTAAGTCGCATAGTGCTCAGAGCCATTTTTGACTGCTTTATATACGAGTATGTGGGCTACTTTTATTTATATTAACTGAATTCGCAATAGAGAAGAAACTGTGGAATGGAATGACGACAATGAAAATTTGTCCCAGACCGGGACACGAACCCGAATTTAGCGCTTATCGTGAGTGGTTGCCTTGCCATTTGACTATCTGTGCACGACTCCCGGCCGGACCCATATTTCTGTATGTCGTCAACCTTGAGTCTACGACTGTACTGTACATCCACTATGTGTATTCATGTACAGGTCAGACGTTGTACTTGAAAGTCACTTGCCCGGTATCGGCAGCCACTGCTGCGACTACAGGCGTAATGAAATACATTAACTGAATTTTCAGTTGCGAAAGACAACCATCGGCTGTAGAATGGAATGAAGATAATGAAAATTTGTGTCGGACCGAGCGAAGGAACTCTACATCATAATCAGACTAACACAGGCACTGCAATATCCTATCGCATGTATACATTTATTTACATTACCTAATATGATTAGATCTGTCACGCACTCTTTCACATGTAATAGGACGCTTTTAGAGATCCTGTCTACAAATGTAATTCCAGAATTAATCGTTTATTTTCTCTTCTGAGCTGAACAACAATTTCTGATGTACTATTAGTTTTGATCAATGTGGATCATCAGAACTAAGTAGTTCCATAGCTAATCGATAGTGTTAAAATGGACCTACAAATCAGACTGCTATGTAGATCTCAAGACAGTCAACTCTGATCGAAAGGATGCATACCACAAAATGAAATGTGCACTTGGCACAACATAAAGGATAAAATATAAAATACAGTGTAAACGATTAACTCTGAATATCTTCATGACTGATGTATCTTTAACGACGAATATGGCAGCGAGAGTGAAATGACATTACTGCAAGCAGAGAACTAATACATAATAAGAGCAACAATAATAACAATAACATAATAATTGTCGTTATAATCCTTACAAGTATAGTAATACTTTTCAATACTCTTAACCCAGAAACGTCTGTCTAATTAACATTGTGTTAAGTAAATTCCTCAAAAAATAAAATTTGTGCTGAACACAATTAATGGAATACAAATATAAAACCATGTTAACAATACAGAAGAACTGAAATCGGTAGGTGACTTTAACTAATTCGGGCAAGATCGACAAAATGCAATGTCAATTCGGGATATGGGAAGAGCAGAAACAAGAAACACGATAAAATCAGTACCGCTACAAAAGTATTCACAATATGATAGAAATACTGGTTCGCTGTTGGAGGGAGGAAGGCATCTGTGATATTTTGAAAAGAAAGCTATGTCGATGGCGTCCGAAAATCTTTTGAAAACAATATGATATTTGCATGAAAAGCACTTCATTTGATACTTCCTTCTGTACACGTTCGGCAGAAATTAGAACTCGAGGTGGAGAAAGATGTAGTTTCGAATGGGGTGTGGAACCGAACCCTCGATTCCACGTGTCACCTATTCGCCTTTGTATTTTAAATGTCTGCATCGCGTATAATAGAACCAATTTTAATTGTGTGTAACAGGGAAAGGAATGCTTTTTAACTACGAACGTATCAATATTTAGCCGTATCACCTGCAAATATTGCTTAAAATGGAACTAATAATATGCAGAATAATTTCAGTATCTCTCCATAAGTGAAAATACGCATTTGACCGCGCTGCGGAAAGTGAATCGGTTAGCGGTCAGGTTTGAGACACCCCACGCGTACAGCTACCTGCCGGGACTGCCTTGCATAAAAGAAGTACCTTCGTTTCTCCCGTGCTCACTGAGTGTCGCTTCTCAGATCAAGATAGCTTTTAGTTCATCCAGTAGGGCGTTTTCATTTAAACCGCACAACATTTCACTGTTTTTAGTAACATTAACAACAGTTTATAACACAAGTTTTGACGCATGTTACCTAACAGAATACTATTATTAGCATGGCCCAAACTTCTCTTCAAAGCGAGATATGATTATGGGGTCCCATTGTCAGCATCGCTCCGCTAAACAAGTTATTACACAAAGAACAAGTTCAGTACTTTATTTCCATTTATATTTCTTTAATTGTGCCAGAAGGAAACTTACGTTAATTTTTCATGTGGCCACAATTTTACTTCAAAACAAGATGGAGGTGGCCTGAGGTATTCCTACACTGCTTAATGACTGTCATATTTAATTTGAATAATTATGTGAAGTTACTTTTCTGATAAAGCAAATTTAAAAGTAACTAATCTCATTAAACTGAACTTTACAATAACATATCAAAGCGACCAAACTACTTGTCTCCTCAGATTGAAAGAGTACAATTATTCTTGGAAGTTACTTTTATATGACGCTGCAAGATTGTCGTAAAACGAAAATTAATTAACTATGATCTTTTGACTGTACAGAATTACACAAAATTGATATTTAACAAAATTTAAAGAGAATTTAGCATTGGTATATGAGTTTAGTACAATGATTCTAACCAATATTTTTAGCAAAACTATAATAAAACTTTGACAATCTATTGGAATGACTGTAACATTTTTATACACTGCTAAGGATTATTAATTAGAAAATGTCTTCTCTTATTCACTGCAGTCATATCGGTGTTGAAGTTGTTGTTTGGTATTTGAACATTTGGATCAGCTCTACACTTTTGTAGAGATGCAATTAATTTATAACTACCATATGCATTCCGTAGCCATGTTAACTTCCTGTAGAATCGGCTCCATATTCCGTCATATAAAACCAGTCAGATATTCTTGCTTTCCGATACAAAATAAACTGGAGATGACTTCAGGAACCACAAGCTACTGCCACACCAAACATTAAGCACTTTCACACCGAATTTTACTGTTTAATGGTCACATCACCAGACAAGGCACCCCTCAATAAACTGCCAAGGCTCGACTTCAGCTGTTTCTGGTTTTCGTTCTGTTCCTCCATTGCTTTGATCGCTCCATGGCCATCCAAAAGAGTGTTTGTCGAAAACCTATTTTGCATTCCATTTCTTTAAAAGTGTACCATGGTCTAACACAATTGCCATGTTAGAGTTAGTACATTTATAACCTACATTCATTTCTATATTTTATTCTTCATCAAGTTATCAAACGTGTCACAAAATACTCTATGCTGCCAACGAAAATTTATCACAGACATTACACTTTTCCATAGTGACATAGTTACAGAGATATCTTTAATATTAAAGTTTTGTATAATATTGAACATTTCACTCAGTCGATTTTCACTGGATTCTGTTTCAATAAATAAAAAATTTTAGACACTGCACTTTGAATGTAATTGTGTCGTCACATGTGTCCTACATTTCTTTCGATCTTCCTAAAAGGGTTGCTTCTATGAAATTTTTCTTTGTGCAACAATACTTCGTTATGAACTTATAATCTACTTCAAGAGTTGATCGGTTTTCTACCACGAGAGCAGAAATTGAAAAAACAAATTTACCTTACACTAATACGTAAAAGTAATTCCTATTCTACAACATCTTCCAGTTTTAATTTAAACTTCTTTACCCATATAGAAATGCAGTTATCACGATATAAACTGTTTATTGTTTTCTTTCAGAAAAGTCTTTTGTCACATTTACCATTGACTCAACAGTTATTATTTGGTTACTCTTTTGTATTTACTGGTACACTGTAATACTGTACAAAACTAACCTCTACATTTAGAGTTTTTTCTGAAATAGAACAAGAGAGATGCCTTTGCGCCCCATAACATCCCTTGAACGCTTTCTTTTCTTTTTGTTTCCTTACGTTCATGGAGAATTCAGTGATTGTTCCCCAGTACCCATGATTCCCTCTTAATTAACACATTGCGAGTACTTTCTCACAACTCACTGCTTACTATTTCACTTTATTTCCAAGGCTCCACTACAGAAGCTCCGTCCTCTCTACAATAACTTGACATTATGTAAGATTTTCCCGAAAATAGGAAAATTACACACTGTTCACGACTATTAACATATATGCACTTGAACGTATTTCTGCAATACTTTAATTAATTTCAATATTGATTTTGTACTTCTGTCTCTTTCTTTCTTCCCAGAATTTATTTTATGTTTGACACTTGTCGTTCCAAACCGATGGCTCATACCTTTCCAGATCGACCAAATTCCGAATTCTGACACTTTCCTTGATATCGTGTATTCTAAGTAAAAAGCATTGGTGTGTGGTATGTTTACCATCCTGTATGGACCATTATACACAAATTTAAATCTGCTTATCTCATGGTTAACCTCATTTGATTTCTTGTAAGATTTGAGGAGGATGAAATTGTCTACGTTACAGTTTGGAAAGTTTAAGTTTTCGTCACGCTGACGAATCCTACTCTTGCCAGCTTGTTTCTAATCAATTCTTTGTTCTCGTCCTTTTTCATGTCTTTACAAGGGGAAAACTCTGAAAACGTTTCCACCAAGCTCTTTGTTTTCCCTAGTTTCAAAATTTCATTAGGAGTGTACGCCGTACATTCATGGTTTAATGAAATCATTATTCGCTCAAGTTCAGTTATGTACTTTCCCCACGCCCGATTGTTTTCGTGGCAGTAAGTTAACATAATCGCCCAATCTCTTGCATACATCTCTCAGCCGGACTACTTCGTGAATGGTATGCACAACCTGTATTTTGTTGCTCACCATACCATCCTTCCACAACTTTCAGAAAAACTGAGAGCCATTGTGAGACAGCACTCTCTTTGATTTACCTACGTTTGGAAGATAGTCGGGAACCATTCTAGTGTATATGGCTCTTGCTGTTGCTTTCCTCAATGGACAGAGTTTGATAAATTTTGAGAAGACTTGCACCACTACCAAAATATATGAAAAATTAGCAGTGATTTCTGTAACAGTCCAAAAATATCCAATGCGACTGTACCCAGTACATCGCTGGGTTTAATAATTTTCATCTGATCTCTGCTTGTGGCAATTGTTCCTTTTGCTTTTTGGCATATGTAGCACAGTTTTATTCTTTGTGACATTTTCGTTGCCAGATTATTGAAAGTGATGAATTCTAATGATATCTGTTACACTTTTTGTCTCCATAGTAACTATAAGCAGAATGAAAATAACGTATCATGTGTTGTACAAACTGTCCTGGACAACATATTCGCTATACTCCTGTGTTGGCTGCCTTCTGCAAATACAATACACCCTTGCACATGAAGCCTAGTATTAGTGGCAATGACATCGTAAATTTTGACCTGTACTGATTTCAGTGTCTCATCGTCTTTGTGATAGTGGCTCATATTTCTGAAAACACCACTTATTATGTATCTACCTTCCACATCTTTGTAGTAGCTGATCTTAAATGTAAATCATCCTCTTCCTCTTCTTTGGTATCTCTGTATTTTTCGGAAATCGTGGCAATGCATCGGACACATAGTTTTCAGTGCCTCTTATGTATCTTTATTTAGAAATGAACAGTCGAGATTGCAATAATATTTCTTTGTTTAGCGTTTTCGGCTTATCTACTAGCCATCATCAGAATTTTTTGGCCCCCTATGGCTGGTGCTGGTGACTCCTCGGAGTTTTCGTGATACCATGATCGTGGTATTACGAAAAATCCGAGGAGCTGCCGTCATCAGCCATATGTGGCCAAGAAATTCTGAAGGTGGCTCGTAGATAAGCCAAAACTGGTTAATAATGATATATTATTGCGATCTCGACTGTTCATTTTTAAATATAGAGTCAGGTCGTTGTTCTCTGTGGACCATGTTGTCATAATTTATGTTATGTATCTGACCTGTATGTCATATTGTCGGAGGCACGGCGCCAGTCTCATTAGCCTGTTATGCAACAGTCTCCAATCATTTATGAACGTATGTGCGATTGTCTGTGTGTAATTACTTTATGCCTCAAAAAGTAATTTCTAAATTTTCTGAAGCCTCAAATAATGGCTAATGCTTCCTTCTCTGGCAGAGTATAATTCCTTTCAAACCTGGTTAGGGTGTGTCTGGAAAAGGCACTGGCTCATATTTTACATTGCCATCTACCTTTTTCTCTTCAAACACCGACACTCCCAGTCCAAAAGCCTAGTTGTCCGTGTCAATATGGAGTGGTTCATGTAAGGCTGGATAACACAACTGGATATTCTTCACCAAATGGTTCAGATGAGGATAGTTAAATGCCTGGTCATCTATGAAATTGCGATAGAAAGAAAACAAGCCTAGAAACGCTTTTAACTGTTTCCTAGACCGGGCATAGCATAATTCCTTATTGCTTTGACTTCTTCTGCCAACGGCTTTGCCTCAGTGGTAACAGTGGTTCCCGTCAGATCACCAAAGTTAAGTACTGTCGGGCTGGGCTAGCACTTGGATGGGTGACGATCCGGTCTGCCGAGCGCTGTTGACAAGTGGGGTGCACTCAGCCCTTGTGAGGCAAACTGAGGAGCTATTTGATTGAGAAGTAGGGGCTTCGGTCTCGAAACTGACATCCGGCCGGGACAGCGGTGTGCTGACCACATGCCCCTTCATATTCGCATCCTGTGACGCCTATGGTCTGAGGAAGATACGGCGGAAGGTAGGTACCACTGGGCCTTCATGGCGTGTTCGGGAGGAGTTTAGTTTTTACTTTTTCTGGATCTTTCTAAATCCGGTTAGTAGTTACGATATGCCCCAGGAAAATTATTCTCTTTTTCACGAAATCTCATATTTCCAACTTAACATTCCTCCATTTATCAAAGCCTTGAACACTTTCTCCAATAGTGTCAAATGCCAGGACATAGTGGCAATCACCAGGTCATCAATGTACAGTGATATCTTTGAACTCAATTCATTACCCAGTAAACAGTCTAATGTCCTGATCAACACAGATACCGATGTGTTCAACACAGGGGAAACTCTTTCTTATTGGTGGTATTTACGTGCAATCAGGAAAGCTGTATATTTTCGTGCTTTCTCGTCTAACGCGATCTGCCAATACCCAGCAGCCACATAAGACTGGTCACATATTGAATCTCATTAAATTTTTGAAAAAGTTCCTCCAGATCTTCAGGACGATACGTCCCTCCATTTAGAACCTTATTTAATGTACTAGCACCAATAACAGCACACACACTACCATGCTTCTTTCCTAACAGAACCAACTGTATCTGCAACCGATTCGCTTTTGTACTTTAAATGTCCGAATCGCTTGTAACCAAACCATTATGTAATGTTACGTAGCATGGAAGAATATGCTTTTTGACCAAGAAGGTACACTCTAATATTGCTTAATACTGAACTAATAATACAAAGAATGATTTCAGTATCTCTCCAGACGAAAACATACGGTGTTGGTCGCGCTACAGAAAGATAATCGGGTTAGCGGTCAGGTTTAAGACATCCCTCTTGTGTGCCGCTACATGTCAGGAGTGCCTTACAAAAAAGAAGAACCTTTGTTCCTCTCGCGCTGACTACTTGTTGCTTCTCAGAAAAATACAGCTTTTTATTTCTCCCAGTAGAGCACTTTCATTAAAACTGCACAACGTTACACTGTTTTCTTTAACATTAACACCAATCTCTAAACAAATTTTGACACCTGTTAACTAACAGAGTACTACTATTAGCATGGCTGCTATTTATGA
This sequence comes from Schistocerca piceifrons, assembly GCF_021461385.2. Classification (NCBI taxonomy): domain Eukaryota; kingdom Metazoa; phylum Arthropoda; class Insecta; order Orthoptera; family Acrididae; genus Schistocerca; species Schistocerca piceifrons. The sequence continues at coordinate 439,934,216 of NC_060143.1, forward strand.
TATAAGCTTCTTCCCTAAGTGAAGTGTGAATGACGGGGTTCGATTTTCAGTATTGCTACGCCACACAAGTTATTGCACACAAAACACTTTATATGGCCTACCTGGATTTCGGTTTATCTGTATTCCTGTAGCCAACAGCTTGCAGATACGTTCTCTTTTTTTACGACATATCGATTGGAACAGAGCTGAGACTTCAAAGATTTTTTTGGTCACCAACTCTGAAGCAGCAATTTCAATAATTTATTTCAGTTCATATTTTCTTTAAATGTGCTAGAAGTAAATTTAGGTTACTGATTTTTGTGGCCACAGTTTTACCTGGAAACAAAATGGACCCACGCTGAGGTATTCCTAGGCGGCTTAATGTTTACCATCTGCACTTCAAATAATTATCTAAATTATTATTCTGATAAAGCAAATTTCAAGGTAAGAAACCTCATTAAATTGAACTTTAAACGACATATCAAAGTGATCATACTTCTTGTCTGTTCACATTGAAAAAGAACAATTATTCGTGGAAATTACTTTTATATGACAGTGCAAGATAGTCGTAACATCAAAATCAATAATCTACTATCTTCTGACTGTACTGAGTGACGCAAATTTTACATTTAACAAAATCGAAAGGGAATTTTGGATCGGTATGTGAGTGTGGGACTATGATTCTAGTCAATACCTTTAACAAAAGTATATTAAAACTTTGACAAACAATGGCATTCACTGCAACATTCTCATACACTGCTACTGACTTAATAAGAATTTGTTTTTGTTTGTCTGTTGCAGTCGTATCGGTGTTGGAGTTGTTGCTTGCTGTATGAATATTTGGATAGGTTCTTCACGTCTTTAGTAACGGAATTAATTTATAGCTATGATGGAATTAATTTAAAATTACCACGCACATGCGGTAGCCATAACTTTCTGTATAATCGGCCCCATATTCCTGCATATAAAACATGTCAGATAATCTTGCTTTCCGATACAAAATAAACTGGAGATGACTTCAGGAACTACAAGCCACTACCACAATAAATATTAAGCTTCTTCACACCGAATATTACTGTTAATACTTACGTCACCAGACATGAAATGCCACGATACGTACACTGCCTAGGCACGACTGCAGCTGCTTCCGGTTATGCCTTCTTATCCTTCCTTGCGGCCGGCCGGAATGGCTGTGCGGTTCTAGGCGCTAAAGTCTGGAGCCGAGCGACCGCTACGGTCGCAGGTTCGAATCTTGCTTCGGGCATGGATGTGTGTGATGTCCTTAGGTTAGTTAGGTTTAATTAGTTCCAAGTTCTAGGCGGCTGATGACCTCAGAAACTAAGTCGCATAGTGCTCAGAGCCATTTGAACCTTCCTTGCGGTGCTCGCGCCAAGCTCACGCAAAAGACTGGTGGTTGAAAACCCATAGTGGATTCCCTAACTTTATCATTTCATTTTCTTTAAATGAATTACATGCTCTACTACCATTAAAATGCTACAATAGCTACAGTTGCAACTTCACTCATTTCTATATATTATTTTTCATAAAATTATTAATGCTGTCACAAAATATTCTCTGCGTCCTTTTATCACTGACGTTACACTGTTGCGTATTTACCTAGTGTAGAGGTTTCCTTACCACTAGAAATTTGTGTTAGATCGATCATTTTACTCGGTTGGTTTATGCAATTCTAATTTAACTGTATCATCACAGATGGACGAGTCAAACCTTACGTTGCATTTATGATCTCTTGAATAGTGTCTGATCCGCAGCAAGAGGTGTGCGTGACGCTGTGCTGATGAAGACACCAAAGATGAAAACAAATGTATGACAATCAAGTAAACTGTTCTGTCAAATTTACTCTAAGGGAGCCTAAGGTGGACAGAAATACAAAAACCGAATCTTAACCCTATAAATTACTTAAATATTCGTGCTACCTAGAGTCACGTGGAGGTTCCGCTATCTAAGTTATATTAGAATTTGTACAGTGAGCCGCACGATGAAGGGCGCCTTGCCACGGCCCGCGCGGCTCCCCCCGTCGGAGGTTCGAGTCCTCCCTCGGGCGTGGGTGTGTTGTTATCGTTAGCGTAAGTTAGTTTAAGTTAGATTAAGTAGTGTGTAAACCCAGGGACCGATGACCTCAGCAGTTTGGTCCCATAGGAACTCACCACAAATTTCCAAATTTTTTCGTACAGTGAGTTGGATCGAGCAGGAGCAGTATTAGGTTCTACTTTAGTTTAGGTGAAAATAATGTTCTAAGAACTGCTTGTATGGCATAACACGCAGTGCGCAACTTTGCAGTGAGTGAACTGACCCAGACACAGATCAGATGTGCTCGTCTGATCAACGGCTATCTCCGTTTTCATGTTTCGTCGGTTTTCTACTCTCGTTTAGACAAGTTTCTGCGCTCATCTCCAGCCTCCCACTCTGCTGAAAACACCATACACAAACAAAGTACTACAAAACACACTGCAAGGTTTACAACATTCATAGAGAAACGACGTGCACGATATGCTCATCCACAAAGACGAAATACCTCTGTTACATATACTGTGTAGCAAGAACTTGTAAATGTGTATAATATACAGGGTTATTCAATATGAAGGCGCAGATTTCAAACATATATTGCTTCCTAACTACAAACTACAAAAACACGATTGCAACGTTCCTGGAAAGGGAGAGGTTCAAATTTTTATGCATTTAATGTGAGCACCATGTGTTATACGACAGAGGTCAAAATGGTGGCTCATTTCCTGCCACACACGAGGCGGTTGGTCACTCGTTACCGAATTCACAGCTTGAAGAATGCGCTGCCGTAGACTTTCAAGAGTGTCAGACTTATGGGGGATAAAAACGCGGTCTCTGATAAAAATCACAAGGTGTGAGATCTGGAGACCTGGGAGGTCACGGGCGATGAATTTCATCTTCTGCCCCTCGTTTTCCAATCTAACGTACAGGAATGGTGTCACTCATGTAACATCTGACGTGCTGGGACTGGGTGGTGAGGGCGGGGGGGGGGGGGGGTACTCATAAGAACAGACAAAAATTTGTCAATTGCGGTCAAAACTGAGTCTGACGGGTAATTGGCGAGTAGCCAGCCATTGTGAACTCACATTTATCACTAGATCGTCAAAGCAGCCGCCCTATTTTCTCTAGTTTTAGATAAGTCAACCAAAATCTACGCGCAGCGGTCAAGCAATATTAGTTGGAGGCGACTTTAACTTACCTAGGGTGACCGCTATTGATTCAATGCATGTGATACAGTCAGACAGTCTTATGAAATAGTTCCGAAAACATTATCTGGCAACTGTCCTGAGCAGTTAGTTCGAAAATCCAGATGCTGTGGAAATAATTTAGATCTTGTAGCTACAAACATGCCTGACCTCATCGACAGTATCAATATAAAGACAAGAACAGGTGTTCATAGCAACGATGGTTACTATTGTTAATGCAGCCATCAATAAAGCTAGGGCAGGTTTTACGCTGGAAAGAGCTGATATAAGTTTATAGCGCACTATTTAGAAAAGACTAGATATTATTTAGTTCTAGTACTATGGTTATAGAAGAAATATGGGCAAATTTTAGAGTGGAGATGTGGCGAGTAAATGGATTATGCACGGGAAAAATCCATCGTACTCTGACATCGAAGACTGATAAATGTAGAAAACAGAGACTGTTGCAGGCTCAGTTAGCAAATAAATAAATAAAAAATAAATAAATAGCCGATATATCGACAGACCCAGAAATCGTGTGCCTATAAAAATATCAATGCATGAAGCATACAACTTCCATCGTCACACGTCAGCGAAAGATACTGCCTAGAACCGTACAAAATTCTGGTCCTGCATAAAGTGACTCATCGACCGGTTTGGTGTGGGAACGGAAGCCAGGAAAGAGACAGCTGAACTTTTGCTTTCCCATTCTAAAAAAAAATCATTCACGCAGGAGGATCACGCAGATATACCGATGTTTGACCGTCGCGTGGGCCCCATGGCGGAGGTCGTGTAAATATACTATCTGAAGTATCCTGAGACCCTTAGGTAATGCAGACTTGACCTCTAGATGTTACGAGAGGTGAGATGCCCAATATAAATGGAGGCGGGGAGTTTGGTATCGTCAGTAGAGAAGGGATAATAACAAAGTGGGCAGGCCAGGAGAACGTGGAATAGTTATTGGATGTCACCTGAGCATCAGATCCATCTGGGCCAGTTCAACCAAGCAGAAGTCGACTTTTGGTGACTTCATCGTCAAGTGAAAACAGGAAGGAACAACCACAGCAAAACGAAGACCAGGGAAACCTCATGTATTGACGAACAGGGATCGTCGCGCATTGTAAAGGGTGGTTTCAAGAAAGCGGATCACTAGGGGTTTTTAAGGGCCTACCAGCAGTCCATGTAGCACAATGACTGTGCGTAGTGAGTTAAAAAGAATGGGTTACAATAATTGAATAGCTCCTCATGAACCGCTCATTTCTGTAACAATGCTAGGCGACGCTTGACGTAGTGTAGAAAGCGCCGCCACTGGATAGTGGATTATTGGAAGCATGTGATATGGAGTGATGAATCAAAGCATACCCTGTGACAGTCCGATGGAAGGCTTTGGGGGTTGGTTGGTTGGAGAACGTTACGTGCTATCATGTGAAGTACCACAGTGAACCATAGAGGGAGAGGTGTTACGGTATGGGGGAGTTTGTCGTAGTAAGGGTGTGGTCACCTTACTGTGGTTATGGTAATGATAAATGCGGAAGGATATGAACGCATTTTACAGGATAATGGGCTCGTACAGTGACGTAACACCCCGGAGACGAGGAATATGTGTATCAACATGACAATGCTTCCTGTTATAAAACAGAGTGTGTTAGGCACTGATTTGTGGAGAGTGATATTCCTGTAACGGACTGGATTGACTTGCCCCATCCTGAACGCAATGAAATACCTTTGTGATGCATGAGCACATCGACATTGCTGCAGACTTGATTATCTAACCCTACTGTCTACTCTGGTTTCGACTCTTGGAGTAGAATGATCTGTCATTCCTCCACAAACAGTCAGACATTTCATGGAAACTGTTCCAGCAATATACAGGCTCATATAAAGGCGATAGAGGGACACATCTCATATTAATTCCCGCTTCTAGGGGTACTGATACATGTGCACAGAAGCATCTGAAACAGTTTGGCTGAGAGTGATCTCCGTCAGTAGGGCTTTACTTAGCTTGAATTAGGTTCGGGCATAAGTTCGTAGACTTTTGGTTTGTATGTTCATACTAGTTTGCTATGGGTTTATTTATCGAGCGTCTTTTCTTATTCATAGTTCACTGTTGCTATCTCAGTTTAATATTGTCATTTTGTCATTTGGAGGTAATACCTGTGTGCGCTAGAAAATGAAGTGGCAAGTGGAGAAATCGGAACATTTGCGACATATTCTTCTGTTTCAATTCAGTAGAGTGGTGACAGCAAGAAAGACTTGTGGTGTGTGTGGGGATAATGCCAATGGTCAGAGCATGGCAAGGAAATTGTTTTCTTATTTACGTTACGACTTTAGTGACTCTCCACGTTCAAGAAGGACTTCGCGGTTTGGTGATCGTTTAAACGCATTAATCCACAATGATCTTCATCTACATCTACACCTACATCTACGTTATAACTCTGCTATTCAGAATAAACTGCTTGGCAGAGCATTCAAAGATCCACATCATTGTGCTCGGTAACCGGCAAATGTGATGAACTGATAATTCAGCCATCGTGTGAGATCTGCACGCAATACGGATGGTTCAAAAATCTGGTGTATTAGTACCACATGCTCTAAGCGAAAACCACGAAAATCGGCAGGTGGCCTTATGTATATCTCTGCTTCCTTGTCATCAATTGGCTCGTGAAGAACACCGACCATTGCTATCCCGCATCTTCACTGGTGACGAGAATTGGTGTCTTTATGTTAACGTAAAGAAAAGAACGCAATGGCCGAGCCGAAGCAAATCAGAAAGTACCCGTACAAAACCTGCGCGCATACGCAGAAGGTAATGTTATGGATCTGGTGCAACAGTAATGGTTTGGTGTACTACGAATTGCTTTCCCGAGGTGTAAACATCACTGCTGACATTTGTTGTCAGCAACTGACACGTCTTGCGGACGCAATCCAAGAAAGGTGGAGCAGGAAGACTGCGTGAAGTAATGCTACTCCACAACGTCCACGCGTATTTTGCTAGACTGAGAGATAACGCTATGTAGCAGTGTGGTTGGGAAGTCATTGCGTGTTAATCTTTCTCATCTGATTTTGTGCCCTCAGATGCTGATCTTTTCCGTTTTCTATCGGAAAATCTTCAAGGAGTTTCCCCTCACGGATGAAACTGCACTCCGAACACGGTTCGACGGGATCTTTGCCCGAAAACCTCGTGATTT